>NW_018226833.1:113655-114054 GCF_001263595.1 Phalaenopsis equestris
ATCCTAAACTCAAATTCACTTTTTATATGACCAAACTAAACCAAATCCAAGCTCAATTGGTCCATTATTTGAGCCCAATTTTGATTTGGGCCAAAACCCCAATTTTGACCATATGACTTAATCTCACAAAATTGAGCTCATGGCCTAGTCAATTGGCCACAATTGATGTTTAAAAATCTTTATAACATTCCTATACATCAAAATCAACCATCAATTTACATTGGTGAAGCCTCAAATCCATTTTATTTTGGCCTAAATCCAAAATTCCCAAATTTAGCCCCAAATTGGCTAAGTCCCCAAATTGCACCCAATTGATTGCCTTAACCTCCAAATTGGCATCCAATTCATGTTGAAAACTCTTCATGAGGTCCCTATTGACCATTTAAAACAATCAATTTG
>NW_018226833.1:114522-115076 GCF_001263595.1 Phalaenopsis equestris
AGCACCACATTACACCTCCTAATTGGCCAAGACAGCCACCATAACCCCATTTTTATAAAAGGCCACCTCCATGGCCGTTGAACAAAGTGCTGAAAATTTCTTAGAGAGGCCTCTCCAAACTTCACACAAAGCTTCCCTAAGATCCCCTCATTGCATTCCAACCACTTTACCTCTCCCATTCTCATTGTCGGAGCCAAATTTTGAGTTTGAAACCCTGCCGGAAACCAGGACAGAACCCAATACACCTCCACACTCCACCAAACTTTAATTCCTTGTGCCTACACCTTGACAAGAGTGAAAGAAGCCAAAGCCCCATCAAATACCCCTTCCACAGAGCCTGTACCACAGCTCTAGACCAACACCTGAAATTGAGCTTAGTCGAATTCACACCTAGACTTCACACCAAGGCCACAGACTCAATCCATAACCTCCTTAGACCCCAACGAACGTGCCGAGCATCTCTGATTGAAGCCTCCCTTCTCAGAGCAAAGGTATAAAACTCCTCCTCCTCCCGAGCTTGTTTTGATCCTCCATTTACTTAAGCTTGATTTCAT
>NW_018226833.1:115201-116375 GCF_001263595.1 Phalaenopsis equestris
AGGGACGATGGGACGATGACGGGGAGGCGTTTTATATAGCGTGTATCGAACAGACGGGGGAGATCGAGTCCGACGGAGCTTTGAGACGTGAATAGCGGGTCGAGTCAGCAAGCTACGTGGACGGCGGCGTCCATCCAGAGCGGGCCATGCATGCTTTCGGAGCCGTCATAGAATGAGGTGGCACGCACGGTTTAAATAGAAAAATATAGATTTTCTGAATTATTTTTAATGCCCGATCTACCTGAATACTCTTAACTTCAAAAATAGATAACTTTGTATAGAAAAATCACAAAAATAAAATAAAAATACCCGCTTGCTCAGTGAACAGAGGAGAATAATGTGGAATAATTTTCAAGCCCATTTGATGCATAAAATATTTTTAATTAACTAAATACTGTCTGGAATCATTTGATTCTCCATGCATATTGACATATCACCTTGGCTTGAAATTTTTACATATTGTAGCCTCTATATGGGGGAACATTCTTTGATTTTTCCAAAGTTAGATGAGGTTCCTATACAGAGATCCATATTTTTCAAGTTATTTCACATTATTTCCTTAAAATAATCATGGAAATTAGCATATTGATTATTAAATTCTAAGAAAATTTTGGAAACTCTACCATAACCAGAGAAACCTTTGGAAATAATTTCATGGGTCAAGTCATTTAAAACATCCTTAAATTTTCCAAATACTGAATCACTAAGATAATTGATTTTTGAAAATATAAAAATTTAAATGACTTAATTTTTTATCTCCATTGTGATTTATAATCCAGAAAACTCCTCATAAAAGTTTCAAAATATTTTGAGTCAATTTAATAACTTAAATTGATTTTTAAAAGATAAATACCACTCTTAACACTTAAATGATTTTTAAAAAATCAAAATATAACTCAAAAAATTATGAAACTTAGTTTTTGAGTATTCTGTGATCAGGGGTGTTTTCTAAAAATAAAATATTATTTAAAATAAAAACTTAAAGTTTTGGCCTATTTTAAATATTTAAATAATTAAAAAACTCATAAAAATTATAAAAATAATAAAACTCATGAAAATGTTCTAAATTGTTTCCTAATCACCTAGGAACAATGAGAATATTTTTTCTGATTTTCTAAATAAGGATATTGAATTTTAAAGCTTAAAATAATTTTTAAAAGGCTAAAAATGAGTT
>NW_018226833.1:119086-122018 GCF_001263595.1 Phalaenopsis equestris
CAATCCCCGAAATAATGCCGACAGCTTCTGGCGACTCCGTTGGGGACAAGCTTTTCTCTCCATACAAATCAAGAAATATTATCTTCACACATCGATAATATGTCCATGTCCCTCTTGGACCAAATTACCCTTCTTTCGTTAGCATACTTTACCCATTTCTACCTTGGGAAAGTATAGTTAACTCCTTAGACTTCAGGACTAGCTGTTCAACCATCTTTGAACAGAGGGGTTCAGAAGGCCACTAAGGACTCTTTAAGTTTTCATGTGGGGTCGGACCCCCAATAGGTGTGTTGGTGGATTAACTCCACCTGGGTGTTTTTCTGCTGCGAATTGGGTCCCACATTGGGTCCTAAACTTTCTCACAACTCCATTCACATTTGTTTTGCTTCTTTGCAAATTAAATCAAATCGTGTTGTACTGCGTGCACTTCAAAATATTAATCAATTTTACACCCTTTTAAATAAAGATGTTAAAATTAAATGTAAATATGTAAATTAAGACCCGCCCGGTCTACAGACTAACCTCTACTTTCACCGGTCTACAGATTAACCTCTACTTTCAGTTCTTGCACAGTTTTTGGCCATATAGCTAGCCATATAGCTAACCCTAAAACTTTCTGTTTCAAAGCCCGCTGCGATGGCATACCCAACGCTGACCTTTTATTGCAACCTGCCGCCGGATCGCAAGCCCGTAACGTCGCTCCCACCATCAAGTTTGTAGCCGAATTTGAGGACTTCGAGGTTATCCTCGGGAAAGCCCCGTTTGTGGTAATGAAGATCGCTACCCCAGAAGTTCAAGAGCCGTCTGCAGAACTCAGTTTGAACTGCCTTCAAGACTTCCCTGCCTGCAAGAAGGCTAAAGCTACTGCTGGTCAAACCCGCTAGCCCCACTGCTGATAAGGGGAAGATGTAATGATTGTTAAGAATTCGATTGAGGGATTAACTGTCCCACCACCTGTGTTTGAGATCGGATCAAGTTCGAGGACTCTACCTCTGACCCGTACTCAAAGGAGGAACCGCAATAGGAGAATTCGGAGGGCCATCAAAGCCCAGTATCCTGAAAATACACCTGATGAAGAGGAGCCTCATCAAGTTGAAGAGGTAATACCAAAAATTTATCCACTCCTACGAGGGAGTAGATTCCATCCCCTGATAGATACTGAAGGATATGAGAGTATCTGGAAGATTGCTGCTACATTGCCATCACCTCATGAACATTGTGAGAAGGGAAAGAAATCCAGCCCCATCACCCGAGTTAGTGCAGTCTTCAGAAGGCTTGCTATTAAAGAAGGATGTTCTGTTAGTGAATTACTTAAACGAGTGGGATATGCAATTTCCCCTCATATGAAGAATGAAATCTTGAAGGATATTAAGTCCGCTAGAAAATCTCGTAGGTCGACTATAGAGTCACCTACCTGAGTTCCCGTTTGGGAAAACGAGTCGATATCGTTATGGTCACCACTGGTCATACCACCACCAGAACCACAGGTCGCCGACCGATTAAGTCGAGATTGGGTCCGAGGAGCTTACCAGGAGCTCCTGCAATCATGGCAAGAAAGACAAGATGATTACCTGCCACTGTAGCCGGTCTACACCATGGGGAGCATACCTTCCCTTGACATACCACTTCCCTCGACATTCTGATGTCTCTACTAAGACGCCCCGTCCTGAGGCATCATCATTGAGAAAGAAGAAGGTATGGTACCTAAGGTAGCTGCACCGATACAGTTCAGTGAACCTGCAAAATAAGAAGGAGAACCAGTGCCTGAAATATCTGACATCGTCGTGATAATAGCTAGAGAGATGGAGGAACAAGTTGAGGATTTCCATCAGGGTCCTCCAGATCTTAAAGAAATCAAAGAATCGATAATTGAAGAAAAAGTTGAGATGGTAGGTTGAAGTTCTCATAATTTTAGTCACTCAAATAGTGAATAAGGTATTAAATTTATGCTACCTCCTAAGTGACATAATGCATTTCTCGTAACTTAATCTCTTATAGTGCAATGAATGATAAAATAATTCAAATATTTAAATTTCTTAGGGAGTTATTTTGAATTATAGCACTACATCATTCAGTTAATGGCATAGTTCAAAATTTTGAGAGTCTATATTTCTTCTTTTAAAATTCTTTCATAAATTTCATGTAACTAGATATGTACTCAAGAGGTTCTACAAATGAAATATTATTAATGAGCTTCTTAAATATTTTTAAGAATTTAGAGTATAACTGATTCATTTTTTTATCTAATTAGTCTATGAGGAAAATGTGGTGGTGATTATTTTGGTTCTTTCTTAGGAGGTGAGGGTATTTTTCCAATGTTTTTAAAAGTTATTCAATAGGTCTTGCAGGCTCAGACTCAGGCTCCTATGCTATATGTTCTTCTGCTCTATGCTCCTCCAATTTTTTTCCATTATTAAGTCTAATGGTTTTACAATGATCTACTCTTTTTTTTTCTTTTTCTTTTTCTTTTTCTTTTACAAAGATTGATATATATGGTATGTGGATACACAAGGAATAGTGAAGCTCTACTTTGTCAGCAGTTCGTTAGGAGCTTGTCAGGGATCACTTTTGACTGGTACGCTGACCTGCCCAATAGGTCAGTTAAAACATTTTCTGAGTTGGAACAGTTATTTGTGAAAAGATTTGTTGGGGCGCAGCATCATGTGTCTATTGGAGAACTCATGATGGAGAAGCAGAAGCCTAGTGAAACCTTGACAGACTATATTTTGAGATGGAGAAACCTTAGCATGAAATGTGAACCTCAGTTATAGGAACATTAATCGATTGAGATTTTACTCAAAAGCATTCATGGACCAGTAGCTTTCATGCTTAAGGGACTCGCCATCAAATCCTTCGAGAAGCTACTCAATAAAGCCAGCAGTTTGCACGAAGAAATGAAGCACATGGAGCCACATGAAAAGGCTAAGGTGAC
>NW_018226833.1:123408-125148 GCF_001263595.1 Phalaenopsis equestris
CTTGAGGAGCGGGAAAGTGTTACCACCAAGAACAGCTCCAGCAGACAAAGGAAAACAGATAATGACTCGAGAAGAGATACCCCCACCTCCGCCAGTGGAAGAACCGCATAACCAAGGCAAAATTGGAGGATCATACAAAGTGGATTACAATGTGCTAGCTCATCTTATGAAGTTTCCTGCCCGACTCAGCATCTACGATGCTCTGATCCTGTCAAAGGAGATGAGAGAATCTCTGGTTACAGCTTTGCTAGATCTAAAAATTTGCTTACCTCAGTTGGCTAGCACATCCTCAGATGAAGTTTGCTCATTGAGAGAACAGTCAGGGGTAACCTTTACAGACGAAGACTTACTGCTCTGTACCGCCGACCACAACCGTCCGCTCTACATCTCCGCCAACATTGACAGATTTGTGTTATCCAGAGTTTTAGTGGATCCTGGAGCATCTCTTAACTTGATGAGTCTATGGATATTAGCATATTTGGACTTCAACGTTCAAGAGCTCATCCCCGATAAGATGATGTTAAGAGAATTCAACCAAAAGGGAGAAAGAGCCCTTGGATCAATCTCATTACTTATGAAAGTTGGAGAACTTATAACAACAGTTAAATTTCATATCATCGATGTCGAGACCTCTTTTAACGCTCTGTTGGGTTGACCGTGGATTCATGAGCATAACATGGCTCCATCATACCTACATCAGTGCATTAAATACCGGAAAGATGGTCAAGAAAATTGCATCAAAGGAGACCTACAGCCGTTTTCAGTGCATGAAGTTGGTATCCATGAAGATGCTGCCTACTACGCGCCTCCAAAGAAGACTGTCTTCTCGTCCAAAATTTTCGCAAACAAAGATGAAGATTCAGAGGGATCACAAAAATAAGGTCATAAAACTCCGCTTCAACAACCTTCTACCACTCCCTTACAACGAGTTGGTGGAGGTTCTTCTAGTTAACGCACCTGAGGTCGAGGTCGGGGACGCGGACAAGGAAGGATCAATTTAATTGTTGAACGGACTAGGCCAACTATCAACATTGGTGATGAAGATAGTTCTGAAGATGAGATAATGATGATAAAACAGAAGAAGCCTCAGTACAAGATATCCCTAGAAGATACAGAGAGAAATGAATATGAAACAATGTATGATCGGATAAACCACTATGTGAATACTATGACCCTCACTCTGATTCTCCCTCAAAAGGTCGAGTCAAGGAAGTCCGTAGTGTTGGTTCAAAGCCGGTCAAATTTTATCGCACTTCTACCTCTACCGAGCTTGAAAAACATGTAAATTTGGATGTTGATTCTAATGAATTAATGGAATTGCCTTTTGGTTACTTTTCACCTTGTGTTCAAAGTTAATTCAACAGGGACATTTACCATAACAAATGCCAAAAGATAAATTTCAACTCTTTGAAAAATTGTGGAATACTAAAAGACGAACTCCCAATTCAAAAAAAGGTCTCGTATTTGGTACAGTTGGACCAGTCGATGATTCTGAATTTTGCATGGTTGTTACTAAGGAGTCAGAAGAGGATTGCCTCGATGTAAAGGATGACTCTACTAATCAACCAATAGAAGATGCTCCCCCAGAATTTGAGGAGGAAATTAAATCTAATATCGATGAATTGAAAGAAATTAACCTCGGGACTGAAGAACAACCCCGACCTACATTTATAAGTTTTCTACTTGATGATGAAGAATCTGCAGAATTGGTCAAACTATTAACAAAATTCAAAGATTGCT
>NW_018226833.1:125214-126410 GCF_001263595.1 Phalaenopsis equestris
TACGAGTCTGTGTCGACTTCAGAGATTTGAACAAGGCATGTCCAAAAGATGAGTTTCCACTACCTATACCAGAGATGATGGTGGATATCGTTTCAACACATGAAATTTTCTCCTTCATGGATGGATCATCGGGATACAACCAAATCAAGATGGCTCCCGAGGATGCAACACTTACAGTTTTCAGAACACCGATTGGAATTTTTTGCTACACAGTGATGCCGTTTAGCCTAAAGAACGCCGGATCAACATATCAGTGTGTAATGACAAAGACTTTGACGACCTCATTCACAACCAAGTAGAATTCTACTTGGATGATTTGGTCATCAAAAGTAAACAAAAAATAAACCATTTGTACGATTTGAGGATTGTGTTTGAACGGTTACAATGATATGACCTTTAAATGAATCCCTTAAAGTGCGCCTTTGGCGTTACCTTCGGGAAATTTCTAGGATTCGTTGTCCGTCATCGGGGAATCGAGATCGACCCAGATAAGATTAAAGCAATCTTGGAGATGCCCCCCCTAAAACCTTAAAGTAGTTATGTTCCTTCAAGGGGAAGTTGACATATCTGAGATGCTTTATTTCCAATCTCTCAGGTAGGTGTCAGCCTTTTTTGACATTAATTAAAAAGGACGCCAAATTTATTTAAGAAGAAAAATGCCAGCGGGCCTTTGAGGACGTTAAACAATATTTAATGACACCTCCTATTTTGGCAGCCCCTATCCCAGGGATACCGTTGATACTTTATACCGCGGCTTTATATGACTCTCTTGGATCCCTCTTAGCCAAAGTCAATGAAGAGGGAAAAGAAAATGCGCTCTACTACTTGAGTCGTCGTCTAATATCGACGGAGGTAAGGTATCCACCTATTGAGAAGCATTGTCTGGCATTAATTTTTGCTACTCAAAAGCTTAGACATTACATGCTTTCTCATAAGGTCACCCTATTTTTGAAAGTTAATCCATTGCAATATTTGATGACCCGACTAACACTCTCCGGATGTTTAGCAAGATGGTAAATGATCTTATTGCAATTTGATATAACTTTTGTGCCCCTCCGTGCTATCAAGGGACAGATTTTAGCAGACTTTCTCGCTGCACACCCACTGCCAGCTGGGTCCTCTCTCAACGACGAGTTACCAGATGAGCAGATACTACAAATGGAATTTTCTAGTGCGCAGCGCTGGGAAATGTACTT
>NW_018226833.1:126674-127010 GCF_001263595.1 Phalaenopsis equestris
AACTTCTGAAACCAAGATTAGCAGAATGCCATCTGTACGTGATGAAACTCCTAAAGCAGATTCCTGAGGTGACTTTCTACCGGATTCCTTGGGGAGATAATGCTCATGCCGACGCTTTAGCAAAACTCGCTAAGGAAATGGCGTGTCGCCCGAAGGATTCCATTAAAGTCACGGTGCAAGGAAGACGAGTCTTGTCTCGAAGTGACTTCGAAACCCTTCACAAACTTGGTAAAGAAGAAACCGTGAATACAGTTGTAGAAATCAAGAAAGATTGGCGCAAACCATTAATAGAATATTTGCATACTGGAAAGCTGCCAGATGACAAGTCTGAGGCAC
>NW_018226833.1:127064-127759 GCF_001263595.1 Phalaenopsis equestris
CTACGGTGTTTGAGCAGAGCCGAAGCACATAATATTGTCAAAGAAGTACATGTCGGATTGTGTGGCGCTCACCAGTCGGGACCAAGAATAAAAATGAAGATCAAAAGGCTCGGATATTATTGGCCAGCAATGATGTCCGATTGCATGGAAACAGCCATAAGACGTCACCAATGTCAGGTACATGGGGCGGTCTTACACCAGCCTCCAAATGTGCTGCACCCAATTGTTGCCTCGTGGCCATTCGAGTGTTGGGGCACAGACATAATAGGTCCAATAGACCCTCCATCCTCTAAAGACACAAATTCATACTTGCCGCTACAGATTACTTCTCCAAATGGGCAGAGGTAGTATCGCTACGTGAGGTTACGACACAGCACGTCCTTCAATTTTTCAAGAGCCAAATCGTATACCATTTCGGAGTACCTCAAAGAATAATCTCTGACAATGGGACAACTTTCAGAAGTACGAAGTTCAGCAATTTTGTCAAAAGACATGGGATAGATTGCAGATACTCTACAATTTACTATCCCAGAGCAAATGGTTTGGCTGAAGCCTTCAACAAGATACTGGTACAGATTTTGAAGAAAACACTGGATGAAAATAAAATGGATTGGCATAACAAACTATTAGAAGCCTTGTGGGCCTACTGGACGACTTTCAGGACTCCCACTCAATGTACACCTTATATGCTTGTG
>NW_018226833.1:127846-128190 GCF_001263595.1 Phalaenopsis equestris
GCATGTGTGTCCTGTGGCATAGAACCAGCCATAAGACGTCACCAATGTCAGGTACATGGGGCGGTCTTACACCAGCCTCCAAATGTGCTGCACCCAATTGTTGCCTCGTGGCCATTCGAGTGTTGGGGCACAGACATAATAGGTCCAATAGACCCTCCATCCTCTAAAGACACAAATTCATACTTGCCGCTACAGATTACTTCTCCAAATGGGCAGCGGTAGTATCGCTACGTGAGGTTACGACACAGCACGTCCTTCAATTTTTCAAGAGCCAAATCGTATACCATTTCGGAGTACCTCAAAGAATAATCTCTGACAATGGGACAACTTTCAGAAGTACGAAG
>NW_018226833.1:128360-129506 GCF_001263595.1 Phalaenopsis equestris
GCCTCCAACTCGGTGCCCACCTTATATGCTCGTGTACGGGCCCGAGGCTGTGCTACCGCTAGAGATCCAGACACCATCTGTCAGAGTCGCTGTTGCCAACCAACTTACAACAGAAGAAAGCACAAAACTCAGGCTTGAAGAACTGGAGAGCCTCGAGGGAAAGCGATTGGAAGCACAACAACATTTAGAGCTCTACAAGACAAAGATGGTACAAGCCCATGACAATTTGGTCCGCCCAAGGTCATTCAAAATTGGTGACCTCGTACTCGTGCTCAAAAGACCTATTCTTGCTCGCCGCAAAATAGGTGGAAAATTCGAGCCAACTTGGGAGGAACAATTTGTCGTTGAGAAGGCTTATACAGTAGGAGCCTACCAGTTAGTGGACTTCCGGGGTGAAAGACCCATGTTACTGATAAATGGACGTTACTTGAAGACCTATTACATGACTTGATGCTGCTTAATGCCGCTTACCTCTGCTTGCCTTTGCTTGCTTTGAAATTTTGAAACCTTGATTGTTTTAGGGTTATCTATATAGCCGTATGTCTATGACTGGGTCTAAATTTTGTAATTAATCTCATATTTAATGAAAATTTTCAGAAAATTTTTGAACTTCACACGTTCTCCTTTCTACTTTTAGATTTAAATATTCCATTAAATTAAAACAAACTCACACATAAAATGAGTAACATTTTTCACCAAAACAAACTGAAATTTACTTTAATGAGTACTCTGTTTCGTTCTTGTTCATGCCAAACTTCAGCCCACTGACTTTTCTCTGCAGAAAAATGTCAGGACAGAGGTTGATCTTTGCCTTCCAGGACAGCTGGAACCTGCGCATTTGTAGAATGCCCGGACTGTAATGTCTTACATCTACATCATTTCAGTACATTAGATATTCCGACATGGATTTCAACCAAATCGATATGGACTACAACGGTTCGCTAATGGGCATAGTCAGCAATGAAGAAAAGAATGGACTACCCTCACTGTTGAGGGTGACCACTCAGGATGACGCGTCACGTAAGGGTAAAAACGTGATGACAGAACAAGATCCGATGGAGGGGCACAGCCGGCTGCCCTCCATGATAGCTACTCGGCGAGGGGCTTAATAGCTGCGCGCAGTGAACAACTTCCAAATAATCCACT
>NW_018226833.1:129679-131732 GCF_001263595.1 Phalaenopsis equestris
CGGTCCCAGATATCTTGTGCAGAGGTTGCCCAACATGCAACGTCGAGACACCAGCCAGGACATCAGTGACATGCGCATTTGTAGAATGCCCGGACTGTAATGTCTTACATCTACAACGTTTCAATACCTTAGAAGAATACACTGCAAGCACCAACGAGTCTCATACTCTAGATTTTATGGCAAATGAACCATATGTCCCACTGGGGATGGAACAGTGCGCATCATGGAGCCCAGGATCATACATCCCGCTTAAGACGGAATCTCCCGGATCGGCCAGCACCGGTTTGGATTCCCGCCGAGGCCCGGAGGAAGGAACGTCCCAGGCAGCGGTCGACTCCCGGAATGGTAGAATACTACAAGGTTAACAAAAGAGAATTCAAATTCTACGAAGAGGTTTAAGGAAAGTTTATCAACATATTGGAAGGCCTGAAGTTATATACCAGGGTTTTCTCTGAAACTGATGAAAGAAGCATCTTGGACTGGATCTTCAATTTGAGAGATAGAGGTCAAGCAGGCCTTCTCATGGAAAGAACGTACTCCGAGCCAAAGAAGTGGATGCGAGGAAAGGGAAGAATCACCATCCAGTGCGGATGTTGCTACAATTTTACAAACGACAGATAGGGGAATCCACCTGGGATCCTCAGATACGACCAGGTGGATCCGTTACCACCAATGATAAAGTGGATGATAAAGAGAATGGTCAAGTGGAATATCTTACCTGCCACTTGCATTCTTAACAGTTGCATCATCAACATTTACGAAGTAGGTGACTGCATTCCTCCGCACATTGACCATCATGACTTTGTGAGGCCTTTCTGCACGGTCTCATTCATGAGTAAGAGCAATATTTTGTTTGGAAAAGAAATCGACGTAATCGACCCTGGTGAATTTAAGGGAGTTGTGGAAATTCCTCTTCCAGTTGGTTCAGTACTGGCAACGGTGAAGACGTGGCCAAACACTGCATACCAGGAGTACTACACCGTAGTGTGTCCGTAACCTTCCGCAGGATGGATGACAGTAAGATACCATATGGATTCCAATAAGACCCGGAGTTGGAGGAATTGTTTCCTTACAAGCTATGAGAAGGTTGTACCTCTGAGTACATGCAAAGGGAATTCTTATCCTGAAGCATGACTCAAAAGGTCTGCTTGATCAAGAGTTCGGTATACCAAGCACAGAAGATTCACTTGCTTTCTTTTAACAAGCATGACATGTATCTGATGTAATCAGTCTATGATGTACTCAAATCTTGAGAAGGCTCTCAATGCATTTCAGCATGTATTACATGATGTACTCTCTTGGAGGCATTAGCCTATGTTTGATCTATAGCATCCTTATTGAAGCAGATTAATGGAAATTTCTCTCAAGTTGTGCATTTTTGTCAATTGCTTTTTTGTGCGATGGATGAAAGCCGCGGAGTTCTAATGAACAAAGAATGAAACGACAAATTTTCGATAATAAATAAAACACAAATAAAAGATAATTATAATAAATAAATAACAGAACAAATTTCTTTTGAAAATCAACCAATTGAAACTAAAACTTTAAAAACATATTTTGAAAAATCAAACGTAATAAAAACAACAACAAAATAAAACAAACATTTTGAGTGGATACTTCCATTTTCGAAATTTCCTACCCTTTGTGCGCGCAGCACAACCATCGTTATCTACACTGACTCTCCACACATCCTTGCAGAATTTCACATTCTGCAGAAAACTCCATGAAGCTCTACAAATCTTCTTCAATATCAACATTTTCACATGACACACTACCGCAAATTCAACATCACAAGCTCTTTATAAATTTCAAATCACATCTTCAAATCAGTACCTAAATCCTGATTCTCACATCTTTGAATTGATACTTACATTTCAATTATCTCATCTTTGAATTAATACTTACATTTCAATTATCTCATCTTTGAATTGATACTTACATTTCAATTTTTGTTTCCGAATCAGTCGTAAATTTCTGATTCCTTACATTTGAGGTCGGACCCTACATTCCGACACCTTCTTTTGAGAATTGACCTACATTTCAATTCTCATTT
>NW_018226833.1:133400-133938 GCF_001263595.1 Phalaenopsis equestris
TGCACTCACTACACTCATCTGCACTCACAATCACTCACAACCCTGAGCTCAAATTTCTAACCTAGATCCTTTGATTTTTTGGGATACACATGTAGATGGTCCCCTAAATCTACTAGCCCTAGGGCTATAGTTTAGCTAAGACCACTATGTAGAGGACCCAAAATGGGGTTTCCTTTAGTACATGGCTTAACTCTACCAAAATACCCATCTTGGCCTTTTGCCCCTCCCTAAAACACCCCCAAATTACCAAAATACCCCTCCATAATCCAAAATCCCAAAAATTCTAAAAATTCCCAAAAAATCCTAATAAATCCCAAATATTCCCAATTTCATTTCTTTCAAATACCACATGACCCAATTTGGTCAATTTGACCATCTTTAACCAAAGTCCTCAAATTTCCCTTTAAAGACCAAAATCTCCCCAAATCCAACACAAATGTCCATCAATTTGATCTCAATTGACCCCAATTCCCATCCTAAACTCAAATTCACTTTTGATATGACCAAAATAAACCAAATCCAAGCTCAATTGGTCCAT
>NW_018226833.1:134218-135575 GCF_001263595.1 Phalaenopsis equestris
AATTGGCATCCAATTCATGTTGAAAACTCTTCATGAGGTCCCTATTGACCATTTACAATAATCAATTTAGACTTAGCCCAAGGCTAACTCAAGCTAGACCCAAGCCTAGCCCAACATGACCAAATTGATTAAAGTTCAAAATTCCCTCAAATTGACCCTCCAATTGAGCTCAAAACCACTTCCATCTGTCACCAAAGTTGTTCCTTATGATCATCTACACCAAATGAAACAACAATTAGGCCAATTTATATGGCTAGACTAGCCCAAACTCAAGCTTTGGTCATTTGCACCCACTTGGACCCATGCACTAAATGTGATCTAACCATCTTAAAGCCGCCAAATTAACTCCACCACAGCCATTAGTTGGACCTAGTGACCAGTCCAAACACCATGAAACCAACTAAATCAATCCATGGACCAAAGGTCCCCCAAATTACAAAATTTCTTAGAGAAGCCTCCCAAAACTTCACACAGAGCTTCCCTAAGATCCCCTCATTGCATTCCAACCACTTTCCCTCACCCATTCCCATTGCCGGAGCCCAATTTTGAGTTTGAAACCCTACCGGAAACCAGGACAGAACCCAATACACCTCCACACTCCATCAAACTTTAATTCCTTGTGCCTACACCTTCACAACAGTGAAAGAAGCCAAAGCCCCATCAAATACCCCTTCCACAGAGCCTCTACCATAGCTCTAGACCAACACCTGAAATCGAGCTTGGTCGAATTCACACCTAGACTTCACACCAAGGCCAAGGACTCAATCCCTAGCCTCCTTGGACCCCAACGAACGTGCCGAGCATCTTTGATCAAAGCCTCCCTTCTCAGAGCAAAGGTATAAAACTCCTCCTCCTCCCGAGCTTATTTTGATTCTCCATCTACTTAAGCTTGATTTCATGGTACCTTAGCCGTATAGATGTGTTCGTCTGGCTTAGACGAGTCCATAGGATCAAACCCGAAGCGATTAAGTTGAGTCTAGGCTGAGATCTTAAGGTTTTTTATTTTGGACGGGCACGGGATCACACTATCGGGGACGATGACAGGGAGCCGTTCGATCAAGCGTGTATCAAACGGACGGGGGAGATCGAGTCCGATGGCGCTTTGAGACGTGAATAGCGGGTCGAGTCAGCAACCTACGTGGACGGCGGCATCCAACCAGAGCGCGCCACGCACGCTTTCGGAGCCGTCGTCGGATGATGTGGCACGCGCGGTTTAAATAGAAAAAATAGGGGTATTTTCTTATTTACTTAATACCCTTAACTTCAAAAATACATAACTTTATGTAGAAAAATCACAAAAATAAAATAAAAATACCCCCTTGCTCAGTGAACAGAGGAGAATAATGTGGAATAATTT
>NW_018226833.1:135695-136979 GCF_001263595.1 Phalaenopsis equestris
CTTGGCTTGAAATTTTTACATATTGTAGCCTCTGTAAAGGGGAACATTCTCTGATTTTTCCAAAGTCAGATGAAGTTCCTATATAGAGATCCATATTTTTCAAGTTATTTCACATTATTTCCTTAAAATAATCATGGAAATTAGCATATTGATTATTAAATTCTAAGAAAATTTTGGAAAGTCTACCATGACCAAAGAAACCTTTGGAAATAATTTCATGGGTCAAGTTATTAAAAATTTCCTCAAAATTTTCAAATACTAAATCACTAAGACAAATGATTTTGGAAAATATAAACATTTAAATGACTTGATTTTTTATCTCCATTGTGATTTACAATCCAGAGAACTCCTCATAAAAGTTTTAAAATATTTTGAGTCCATTTAATAACTTAAATTGATTTTTAAAAGATAAATACCCCTCTTAACACTTAAATGATTTTTAAAAAATCAAAATATAACTCAAAAAATTATGAAACTTAGTTTTTTGAGTTCTCTATGATCAGGGGTGTTTTCTAAAAATAAAATAATATTTAAAATAAAAACTTAATTTTTGGCCTATTTTAAATATTTAAATAATTAAAAAAACTCATAAAAATCATAAAATAATAAAACTCATAGAAATGTTCTAAATAGTTTCCTAATCACCTATGAATAATGAGAATATTTTTCCTGATTTTCTAAATAAAGATATTTAATTTTAAAGCTTAAAATAATTTTAAAAGGCTAAAAAATGAGTTTTCACTAAAATAATTCCAATAAATCAAGGAAAAATCCAAAAAATATAAAATTTTCCAAAAATACAAAACTTAATTTTTAACACTTAAAATATTTTATTTTTATTAAATAACCCAGAACTTAAAATAATTCTAATAAATCACAGAGAATTCAAAAAAATTGTGAAATTTGATTCAAAGGCTCCTCTTGTCTAGGTCTACCTCCAGTAGAAATTTCAAGGTATTATAATATACCTTGGTCAAGTTAGGAATTTTCTTTGAGAAATCCTATTTTTGCATTAAATAATTATATAAATTAAATTAAATTTTGAAAAATCAAATTTCCTCCTCTGATGTCTCAATTGACCCATGAATGAGGTAGGATAAAAATTTCAAAGTCATTTGAATTGAATTTGACAAATTATGAAGTATTAGAGCCTTAGGGGCAAATGTGTAATTTTGGAAATTTAGCCTTAATTAACATTTAGGCTTAAGTCAAGGGGGGAAATGGGTAACCTCTGATCTTAATCAATTTATTTGATGCTTGAAACAAAAGGGGTTTAACTGGTAG
>NW_018226833.1:137982-138521 GCF_001263595.1 Phalaenopsis equestris
CTGCATGAAAACTAAAACCATCAGGATATCCACATACCCAAAACCAAAACTAAAATCAACTAAAATAAAATTCACTGCCACAACATTCAAAATATAAAACAACTCAAAACTTAATCACAAAAATCAAACAAAACCACAACTTCAATTAAATTAAGATGTCTCTATCGGATGATCGGGAATCCCTCGGAGGAGGTAACATACGGTTGCTAACGAGACTTCCCACGGTTGAAATGAAATTATGGAACTCATTAAGTTGGGTTTAGTAAGTTCATTTGGACTAAGTGAATCCAATAGAAAATAGTGATGCCAGAATGAGGGAACTGTTTGATCCTAACCGGTGCAGCTCTAATCAGCTTTAATATGCCCTCATAAAATATAAAGAACTTCAACCATAGGGCCACCTGATTTAATATTATAACTTGACTCACTAGATAACTCAAACTCGTCGCGGTAGGAGCTTGGAGCTAGCATGGTGGGCAGCACGACCATCTTCAACAGCAAAACCTAACTTCACCAGCTAAACCAATCTTCCTTCCTTA
>NW_018226833.1:138845-144557 GCF_001263595.1 Phalaenopsis equestris
GATGTAATTAACTATAGGGGCTTGCCCTTATAGGAAGCATGTCCGAACCCCGCTTAATATAAACCCTATTTAATCCTTTATATTAAATAGGGGAACTTGTCGGCAAATACAAAGGTTTTGCAGACCAAACGGACGTCATACTTTCCTTAGTTTATTTGATTGAGCCTCATCCTCAAGTCTTGTGTTTATCCTTCGGGATAGATACATGATTTGAGGTACTGTGTTCTTTCATTTTAAACTATGAAAAATATGGGGTCAGTTTGATTTCATACTTCAACGTTCTTCCGAAGCGGGCGACGGGATTTCAATTCCGGTGACCGACAGTTTCTTACGGGCAACCCCACAACCAAACCAATCCCCAAAATAACGCCGACAATATTCAGGAGAGACAAATGCTTCAAATGAACACCAGATGTGAGGAGGCCTTGAAGAACCTTAATTAGTTCCTCACCTCTCATGTCCTTCCCTTTTTTAGGGCCCAAAATCGAAGAAAAACTTTATCATTACCTCGGGGTCAGCTCCAAAACAGTTAGTTCAGTTTTGGTCAGAAAAGATCTTGGAAAGTAGCAGCTAGTGTACTGCACGTTGGGTCTTCAGAGGCATTGAACTCTGGTATTCAATAATGGAGAAACTGACGTTTACCTTGGTCATTTTAGCATGGAGGCTCCTACTATATTTCTATGTCCACCCATACAACTCATCATAGATCAACCATTAAAATCTATTCTCTTTAGGATAGAGCATCTCAGTTGACTACTCAAATGAGCCATGGAGCTCAATGAGTTTGACATCTCCTACAAAGGCACAAGCTGCTACAAATTTTTTTTGAACTAAGAGGGGCAAACGAGGATCTGGCGATCTATAGATTGAGCTGGACCCTTTTCACTAGTGGGCGTCCAACCAATCAGGTGCTTTACTTGGAGTTTTCTTGTGTATCCCCACAGAGGAAATTGTTTACCACTCAATCGAGATATTTTCCATTGAAAAACAACCAAGTGGAATATGAAGCTATGTTTGCAAGATATCACATAACCTCGGAGATGGGAGTCCTACATATCATGGTAAAGGCCATCTCATAACTTATAGTGGACTGGACCAACAAGGAATTTAAAACTAAAGATGAGACTTTGGTGAAGTAACTAGGGAAGGTGAAGACGGAGATCGGTCAGTTTTCTAGCTTCAAAACCGATCATGTCTGAAGGGAGGAAAGTAAGGCACCGACCGCCTATCTCAGAGCCTTCATTTAGGAGAAGGGCTACATAGAAGACTCCATCAACCCTTAATCGAATAACCAATAACACTGGAGATACATCAAGAGGAGAAGAAAAGCTGGATGAGCTCATACATCCGGTACCTAAGAACAGGGAAATCAACGAAGAGGTCACCAATCTCATGGGATTCAAATATAAGGCTACTCAATACCTACTAATCAAAGGAAAACTCTTCAGGATGTAATCCACATCCTTATACCTAAAGTACATTGGGGAAGATGAGGTTGAAGACAAAATCCAAGAAGTTCAGGATGGGGGTGGGAAGCCATTCCAGTAGAAAGACACTAGCTCGCCAAATTGAGCAATAAAGTTACATTTGGCCAAAATTTTCTCAAAGACATTGAATAATATTCTTGAAGGTGTACAAAATATTAAAAATATGGACCATTATGCCAACAACTATCCTATAAACTCACCTGAACTTCAGTCCTTGACCGGTCTCCATGTGGGGCCTCGACATCTTGGAACCTTTCTTCTCTTCAAGAGGACAACAGAAGTTTTTAATTATGCCTGTTGATTATTTCTCCAAGTAAGTAAAAGCAATGCTTCTAGCACAAATAAAGATGGAGGTAGCCTAAAAAATCATCTTGATTGACAATATTTGCCGATACGAATCACCTCTCATCATTGTTATAGATAATGTGACCCAAATTATTGATAACAGAGTTCATGTTTTCTGTAAGAGCCAAAGATCAGCCTCAAATTTGCTTCCATACATCACCCTTGAACTAAAAAACAAGTGGAGGATAGTACAATATCATTATAAATTTCCTAAGAAAAAGGTAGGAGAAAAAGGCAAATGGTCAAACCGGATCCCTTCGGTACTTGATAATTCGAACAACACCATCCACGTCCATCGAACATACCCCCTTTACGCTGTCACATGGAATGGATGCCATGTTACATGTTGAATACAACAATTACAACTAGAGGGTATTCTTGAACTCAGCTCTTGAGGAGGAATATCTAAGAGGACGACTTGAGGTGAATGCCAAAGAAATCAAGCTCGCCCAAGATATGACCGAGGAGAATCAAGCCAACTCTATCCTCTAGAAAGAAATGGTTAAGCAAAGGGAAGCCAAATATTTTAACAAACATGTACATGATTATAATTTTGCCCTGAGGGATCTAATATAGAAGAAGGTCAACCTCACACCAGTGGGCAAACTATCGAGAAGCTGGATCAAACCCGGAATGACCTGTATACAATCCACCAGAGAGCTAGACCAAGAGCATACAAAGTAAAGTCATTGGTAAAAAATGTCATCCCTTGAACATTGAGTGGTGACAATCTAAAGAATTTCTTGCCTTAAAGTTATCCCTACTTGTAGAAAGAACACTATCATAATTTTTTTGTATAACACTTCTTTTCTTTCAAAAACTCAATATAATAAAGGGGCTTTTTACCTTCAGAGCATCTAAAATTTTGAGAATTCACATATTCATAATCATAATAGCACTTTATTTAACATATCTTAAGCTCTGAGAACTGATGCAATTACACAAGGGAAACCGACGCAGTTATGCTCAAGAAACCCACACAGTTACACTCATGGAACTGATGTAGTTATGCTAGGAATAAAAAGCTTTGTGAGAGGCTAAAACCCATCAATCCATGAAGATAACATCATGTTGCCTACGGGATGTATCGTCACCCAACAACAAAAAGCTCTGCGAGGGGTGGGTGAATGATCATCTTGCACCCAAACCTATTGACACTCGGCAGTGACAAGCTGCGTGATGGGTGTGTGAATGATCATCTTGTCATATTTTTAAGCTTTAATACCAGACACTGATAAGCTTTGCGAGGGGTGTTTAACCATCACCAGTGGCCTACGAGACATATCGACACTTGACAATGACAAGCTCTGCGGGGGGTGCATGAAAGATTGTATTGCACCCTATTTGAATTATTAACACCAAGCAACAACAATCTCCACGAGGGATTTCTAACCATCACCAGTGGCCTATATCGACACATGACAATGACAAGCTTTGGTAGGGGTGTGTTAACAATCTTCATGCACCCTACTTTAAGTTTAACACGTGGCAATGACAAGCTCCACGAGGGGTGTCTAGCCATTGCAGTGGCCTATGGGATGTATCGACACCTGAAAACAACAAGCTTCACGAGGGGTGTGTGAAAAATCGTCATGCTCCCCACTTTAAGTGTTAACACCAAACAACAACAAGCTCCTTGAGGAGTCTATGACGACCACATGCTCAAAGTGCATATCTATGTGCTTACCAACCAATCACAATAATAAGGAAGTTACCCATAAAATAAAATATTTGTGGTGTACAAGAAAAAAACTTGAGGCACTAAATCCTCCAGTTTAAAAAAATAATAATAATAAAAGAAAAAATAATCTCATGCACTATAATGTTTATTTACAAAAACTAAGTTATAAAATTTTCATACGAGCATGTGTAAACATAAAAATAAAATAAATCTAAAAAAAAAGGAGATAGCCTTTTATCTCTATGAATTCAAAGGTTCACCATCACCCTTTTCTCAAATTCCTTTAGATACCCCGGTGTCGTCCAACTTCCTATTTGACAACTTCAGTTCTCCACCATGCAAACTTGAAAGCATGTACTGAACTTCTCTTTGTTTTCCCATATGAGATCAACCAACCCATGTTTCACAAATCTCTCTACAACAAGAGAAGTGCCAAATTTAATTTGATGGGAAAGGCCCTCAAAATGCTCTTTTAGAATAATCATATAGGAGAATTTCCATTTCAACTTGTCATGCTCCTCAAGAAAAGTCTTGTGTTTATAAACCTCTAACTCCCCATGCTCCAGAGAAAGTTTCAACCTACTCGGCCTATGAGACGCTTCGACTCATTTTTTCTATTTATGAGGCATCCCTCGCAATATTCCCTTCTGCTCGGTTTGAAATAATCCTCATAAGATGTGAATTCTCCCATTCAGGAACATGATAATGATCAATCTCCTAATACATATCCCTTTTGTCCATTGTTCTCAGGTGTTTTTCAAAAGTGGGATATCAGAACACCTACATCAAGGTCAACAAGTAGTCTCCATTCAAAAGAGTAAAATGATACCACTCAATATCTTCATCAAGAAGAGTGCACTGACTGCTCGTCAAAATTCCACCCCATTAGTCATAAGAGAACAACCACTTGGATGGGTCCCTTCTCCTGCTGGATAAAAAAATTTAGTTCTTAGAACAGGAGCCTTTTGTTACCTCTAAGGCACGTCACCTTTTAGGCTCTAAGCATCTCTATGTTTTCCTTTCAACTCGGTCCCTTCTGATATTGGACGAGAAGAGTGTCTTGACTCAGCTCAATCGTCCAAGTCTATGAATGAAGACTCGCCAGTATTCACAGTGGAAATCCCAAAATTCAATATACCAACATTCTCAAGGACATCCTCACTACTCCCTTTGGATAACACCAAAATAATATAAACACATACTCATATGTACAAGCAAATAAAACAAGGAAAATCTGATTACCTTCAGTGCCCTTTTCAGTTGATCCATCGGGAGAAGATTGACCACTACCTCTCTCAAACAAGGAATGATCACTTTCCTCCCAATGTTTCTTCAAAGCCACCCTCTTCTTGATAGCTTTCTCACTAGCCATTTCTTCCACATTAGATGACACCCATATCCCTTCATCGAGTCGAAGCATATGCTCCATCATATCTGAATCTAGTTATTGATATAATGAGAGAAGCTACCCTTTGATAAACTCCTTATGTTCTTTAAGATTACCCGAATGAGTCCTCACTTTCTTCACCTCACTTTTTGGCAGAATGATGTCTATCTTCCAACCATTATCACGAGCACCCACAAGAATTTTTGCTTTCTACTCTTTTATCTTATTCTCTAGACCCACCAGATGGTTCTTAAAACCAGCGACAAATTGAATATAACCGTCCAGATAGATTCATAAGGAGAAGAAATGGTTAAACCAATTGAGAGACCAAGAGATATTCAGCCTTCAACAAAATAGGATGAAAGTCGTTATGAAGGCATGGAGTTTGGAGAACTTGGGTAAGAATGTCCCCATACCATCCAAAAATAGACCGCATTATCTTACAAAGTAGTAGGGGAAGGCCCATTTTAAATAGATCTTTATAGAAAATCAAATCCGGAAAGAAATGGCATGTCACCCGCTCATGGTTGGTGGCAGATCAAAGCTGGAGAGTAGAATTAGAAACCTAAAAGATTTGAATCTCCTTCACTTCTGTTGCAGAGAGAATCAAGACTCCTGATGCCAGAATCAACCAAAATTGATTCCTGGGAGTATTTCCGTGCCATACAATCCATAACAATGCACAAGATAAGGATAAAAAAAGAATAATAATAAGGGGGAGTAAAGATTTATGAAGAAATAAAGGGTACAATGCCCTATTGAACGCATGTGTACACACACACACACACACACACACACACACACACACACAC
>NW_018226833.1:144742-168869 GCF_001263595.1 Phalaenopsis equestris
TATATATATATATATACATGTATATATATATATATACTTTTAAAAATAAAGTGGCGCCCACAAGACTTGTGTGACAAGAACCGCGCAGAAGCAATCATTATTAGAAATAAGAAATTTGTTTTCTATTTATTTACTTATTCATAAAAGGATGGAGCATCACACTGCACCCATAGATACAGTTAAGAGAGAAAAAACCTTACTAGGCAGTCATTTAGGGCATTATATGGGGCAAACCCCCTCTTGAAGCAGTCACTCGTACATAAAATTGCACCCATCTTAAAGAGATCATTCTAACCATCCCTCAACTGGGCAAAAAAACCTTCCTTAATGACTGACAGCTCCTGACACAACCGAGTCATCTTCCCCCAACCAGTTAGCTTCTTTTCTCAAAAAATAACATATTCCTCATGAAGTGCAGTGACTACTTTCTCTACTCGATTGCTCGCTCCAATATCTCAACAACTCCATCATCGCTATCCTCCTAAATTTGTATTATGAGAAGAAGAAAGCTCTACTTTATTTCTACAAAGTGGTGCACCAAAAAGCCGGTATACACCTAATGCCCCTAGGTGCTGCCTCCTCTGCTGCCACGCCTGGAGGGACGTGGCCGCCCACACTTCTTCCTTTGCATGAGGGAGGATTCTCCACTACCCTCTGAGCCACATCATCCTGCTTCACGGTGCCCTACACCATTGTTCCTTATTTTAAAGTAACTTACTCTTTAGTATTCATTTCCCTCTAATTGGCCTGATCTACAAAGACCATAATGCTATCAAGGTCGGCAACAGTGTCTGAGTAAGTAGAAGTGATCATCAAATGCAAAAAAAAAAAAAACTAAAAACTAAAAGCATGATTCAAACTACACTACATACCCTAAACTTGAAACCATTTAGAAGTGGTGTAAGAGACAAAGTCCTCACTAGTCTCCTCTAGTCCTCCACTCATGGAAGAAAAGCCACCCTTTTGTGACTAATGCTGAGTCTCAGCTCAACCAACGCCATCCCAGCCCCCTGGGGAGTCATAGTCCCAACAGTAGTCTGAACGGACTTTCCTCCCTTTTGGGCAGGAGTGACTGCCTCCAATGGGTGTCTTGAAAGATTTCTGCTGGTATGCCTTCAAAACTCCTCCCCAACTCCCCCGTTTGATGGACCTACAAAAGAAACTTGACGACTTGATTCGATTTTCATTTACCATTTTTCGCGACCCCTGCACAATTCTCTTCTTGCCTAACTCTCATGCGAAAGCCTCACCTGCTAGTTCTGGCTTCATTTCAGGTATGCGAGATTTCACCCACATATCACTCATAGCTTTGAAGAGGGCGCCTTGTAAGTTGATAGTGCTCCCTTCCCAGACATCACAACAACCATGAAAAGGAATATATAGAAGAATAAATGAGCAAAAAGAAAAGGAAACGATGTGAACCCTTCTTACCTCAAGGCCTATTTATAATGGTCCAAGAACATAAATCCAGAGAATTTCTTTATTGCACAATAATTTCATTCAATTATTTTATATATGTTAAAAAAAATTCTCTTTTCCTCATGTACTGTGCAGCTTTTGAGGAACAAGAGAATCGGGAACTAGATATGTATATATGAAAATATGTTAGCACAAATCTCAAGGCAGATGAATAGCTCAGGAAGACGATAACAACGATTGAGCAAATATGTTAACGACCGTCTTGTGTTGGATGTTGGCAAGGGAGGCATCTTGTTCAAGCGTTCAATAGAACATATAAGGAAATTTTCCATAAGGCAGGGACCGGCCCTCATGATGATCAATAAAATGCTCTTTTTTAGATTAGATATCGATCAAGTCAAGACTTATATGACCGTCGATAATTTATTATCGATCGAATTGGTTCCCCGGTCTTATTATATGCTAATTACTTTATAAAATGATGAGGGGACCAATATGTACTTAATAAGACCTATGCCATAAACAAGGGGTCCATATCATAAAAAAATCTATACTCTCTTTTATTGCTCTCTGTGCTCTCTCTCTCCCTCTCTCTCTATAATCACTTCATAGCAGAATGTTTTATTCCTTAGCTATGCTTCTCAGACACTTTTGGATACAACAGTAGGGTTTCAATTAGCCTCACAAAGTCTACCAAACATAAGTTGATCCATTAAAAATTTGAGCAATGTTATGCTATTTTAAGTAATTTATATTAAAGTTAAATTTGATGAACTATAATTTTTTAATATTATATGAAAAAAACCGTGAGAATCTTTGATTTTTCTTAATAAATTAAAAAGTTTTATTAGATATAACTTAACATAAGCAAATATATATATTTTTTATTTCAAATGTAAAACATCTAGGCTACATATAACAAAGTTGCCTTATACAAAGAAAAACGATCAAAATAACTCTTCTTCTGCCCCCTATCTTCCTTAACAATTAAAGTATTAACTTTAAATTTATTCACTAATAAGATAGCTGCCATACTTTTATTGTATACATGGGACATTTACATAAATACCACCCAATTCCTATGCATCTATAAACCCAATACCTAAATTTCACTTTTTACATTGATACCACCCAAATTTTTAACATCACAAGAAAAAAAATTATAATATATTTAAATTTTAAAAGGTTATATACTATTTTGAAAAGTAGGTAAAGTAGTATGTATGTAAAAATTAGGTATAGGTGTTATATATCTAAATACCTTGAAACTGAGTGGTATGCTTATGAATTTTCCAAAATATATTTCTTTTAAAAATACAAAAAGCAATTAGCAACTTTCCCATTTCAATTATTGGAATTGTTTTCAAAATTGATGTGATTAAAACATTATTCGTAAATTAATCAGCGTTACATCTAATAATAGAAAAAAAAAAAACTAAAAATTGCGTTGGAGAGCAACTTGCAACGGCACCGACGATATCAAATTTTGGACGCCTTGACCTAGAGAGCCTAATCGTCATTATTGTTTAGTTAATCGAACTAATCAGCAAATGACACGTTTTCTTATCAGCCACATCAGCAGCCTATTACCACAGCTATACAATTTCTTTAATGCGTGTACTCCGGTATCTCTAATTATTAAGAATAGTATGCCAACTCAATCCTTCACTGTCACAAGAACCGAACGGTGTCTCTCTATAAGAAACCATGGTACCCCTCACTTTGTCAGCTATACCCGACATTATGATAAGTTAATTTTTAAGAATTAGAAATATGTAAGGATAAAGAATAATTTATGTGCGTGAGTGTGTTATCTCAGTCTGTTTGTTGGCATCTTCGGTATAAGTCCCTTCTGGTGGAGAGTTAGAATCTCCTCTGTCACTGTTGACTTTTAAGACATGGTACTCAAATTGTTAGGCATATTAAGAGTAATTAGAGGCTCGTATAATAGCCTCTGATCTTTTCTATATATTGAAAAATAGAAAATATTTAATTTATTTTGTTTAGACAAAACTGTGAAAGCTGTTATTTTTTATTTTTATCAAATTTTGAGCATTTATATTATTTCTTCAATATATTAGATTTTTTTAAAAATTAATATTTTAGAGCAGAATGGCCAGATTGGTGATTCACGGGTGCGTGTAACGTCAAAAGAGTAGTTCGTTATTGATAACGGGATACATGCATGATTAAATTGTGCCATATAAATCCAAGAAATTAAATCATAATTTTTTGTAATTATGTGATACGCCACTAAAAAATTTTCATCATCCGGCACAAATCTCAAAGCATAACACAAATTTCGAGGTGATATTTTAAGCAAAAAAAATATTCAAATCTCGATAAAACATCATCCAAAGCTCCAATTTCAGCAAACTTATGGTCAAACTGACCGGCCCGATGAGACGAACCTAATGATATGAAAATAAGTCAATTCCGAGTCAAATCAAGCTCAGATCAAGTCATTAAACCACCCTTAGAAGATTTCCGGATACATTGGGAAGGTCAAACAGATGTCGAAGCTAGCAAGCTTATACTCGAATTGAGCAGCTCGAGAAGACGAATCCAACGAGCCCAAGCTCACTCAATTCTGACATTGTTAAGGCACTCAAATGTCCATTAAACGTGTCATGATCAGAGAAAACTCTCTGGACCGTCCGATCAAATGGTTGATATTTCTGCATTAATTGCACCCAGAACAATATATATTGACCCCCACCCCTCACATGAGGGGAAGCTGAAGTTTAGAGAGAGCTTAAGGCATTGAGGAGAAGCTGCATCTCAACATCACCATCGATTGTCGTCGCCCACCGCCGACCTCCGTCGTCGACCACCACCGAACGCCGACCCACGACGACCACCGCCGACCGTTGTCAACCACCACCGACTGTTGTTGACCTCCGCTAACCGTCATCGATAACTACCGACCACCATCGATCACCACAAGCTAAATAACTTCGACGACGTTGTAATCTGAAAAATATAGTTACCATTTTTCCCATCTGTGGGATAAGATATTTCTGTAATAATCAATTAATAGTGGATTTTTACAACTAGGTCAGACCACGTGATTTTTCCCCTTACGGGTTTTCCACGTAAAAACTTCTCGAGTCATCACAATTTAGTTTTTTTATCTTTGTGTGTGCTGAACTTTCATACAACAATAAGATGATAGTCCGTTCCTCTACCGCGGCGATTTTCAAGCACGCATCAACAAGATTTATGCATCCCTTATATTAGTTGTTTTCATTTTTTGAATCATTTAAATCATATTTTAAATGTAAATTTGGATAGAGATGAACTAGAGATTGTCTTCAGTGCACAAATAATGATATAAAGGAAAAATGAAGGCCACAAAATATTTGCCTGCAATCAGTATTTTAGTTATCCAAGTCATATATAACCACACAATTTGCATTAGAAGACGGAGATACTTGATTGCTTTGAAAATGACGATTGGATCAACAAAACAACTGCAACGGCATATCTTGATCTCAAGGAGATAAGCTTCCAATATATATATATATATATATATATAGGAAGAGGTTCAAAATTATACGAAAAAAGATACAAGACTAAGGAATTAAGTAAGTGGGCAGCGTTTTAAGTTGGTGGGTTCTGTTGGAGCTCTTTGTATCAAAGTTTTCCTTGACATTCTTGGCATAGGGGCCACATGATTGGCCTGTTAAGGCAAAAAAAACAAAAATAAAAATAGAAATAAAAAAATACAAAAATGAAAAGAAAAGTGAAAGCTCAAGAAAAAATTAGTAATGCTAATAATAGAATCCTTGAAGGGAAATAATCGAGTCCTGTCGAGTTGTATATTTTTGAAGCAACCAATTTATAAAATAGTGGGACAAAATTTAACGGAGGTAGGTAGGAGATTCCTTTATGAATTTGTGGATGATAAGAGAAGTAACTATTATTTATGAAGTGGTCCTAGTGTGCCTGCCAAGAGGGTAAGCATTTCTTCTATTTAAAAATCCTAGAATTTCTTAAGGAGGAAAATTGGAGAAACCATTAGGACCACTAGATTCAATTTTTTTAAAACAAAAAATAGCTAATTTGATTTCAACTATAGTGAGAATTGTTAGGGGTAGTTTTTGATGGATAAATGCTATTAAGAATATATCTTTTAAGAAACTCATATTTATATTATTATTGGCAAGCTTATGATAATAAGACAAAGGTTTTTGTAACCTTACAATTGCGAAGAGATCTTCACTCTTTATTTTCAATAATGCTTTTTATTGCTTTTCTTGTTTGATATAGTTTTCTCTTCAAAAGTTTGTATTACTAATTCATGGGCCTGGTTTTAGATGCATGTATTTAAGATACCTAAAATTTTGTATTGTACAATAACTATAATGCATATAGTTTAAAAATGTATTAGATATTTGGTCGGATTCAAATAAAGTACAATGGAACTAATTTTTTATTTGCAAGGATGTGTTACGAAAACAAAGAAAATTTCTTCATTCATTTCTCTTTTCTTCCTAATATGTCAAGATAAGGACAATAAAGATGGTAATTTGATAGGATTCAATATTAATTAGTCCTTGTGTTAGCTTAACAAGCATATTTAATTAGCTTTTTAATAATATATTGTATTATTGTACTTCTATAAATTACTGCTACTGAACACATCGAAGGGAATGAAAAAAAAAATAGTGACTTATCTCTCTTATTTGATTTTTTCTTCTCCCTTCTTCCCTATCTCTAGAGTTATTGATATCTCGGTATTTTTTTTTATCTCTCACAAACATTTGCTTCTCTTCTCTAATCCTCTCCCACTAGAATTCTAGACCTGTCAACATCCTCTGAATTGCCAATATCAAGATTCACGAAAAAGATTCGTATCAATTTAGACACAAGAGCAATGTCAGCAAGCATACATAAGGATTGCTAGACACAACAGTGGGGTAAGTGAATGGATGTAGGGTTTCGTGAAAACAACAAAAAAGGTAGACATTGGTGAAGGTGGTAAGGTTCCAAGGGTAGTAAGCCCACACCAAATATGAGGGCACAACTTGAGTAGGTGACTTGAGCGAATGACACAAACAAAGGCAAGGCATGTGGGTAATGTCGGTGGGCAAACAATAAAAGTTGATGTAAGTGATAACAACATAATTAGAAATTGTTTGATTCAAATAATTTCAAAACAATAGGTTTTCTAAGAGAAGAGATTGTAGGATAAGTATAAGAAGTCTTTAATACAACATAAGACATCAAAGATACAAAACTGATGGAGCAATGTAACTCGTTGAAAATGAAAATTAAATGAAGAAAAGAAAAAGAATTTTGGAAGATAAGAATCTCAACATTTGAATTATTAAAATATATAAAGTTATTAGTCAATTTAAGTTTTTTCCTTAATCTTCAAATTCCTTATAGTTCATCTATTACTTTTTGTTGAAAGAAAATTTCATTTAATTCTTATAATTTTTGTAACATATTCTTAAAATATAAGATAGGAATTAATGCCTAAATATATTAATGACCAATTTCAAATTAATTATGTCAATTTGAGTTATGAGAAAGTTGATAAAGTAATAAGAATGGGCCATATAGAACTCATCATGGTTTTATTTATTTTGTGTAGAGATTTTTGGTGGTAGAATGAAAATTTATGCCTCAACATTGTACAAAAATCCAGCGCGCACACACATAAAAGATTGAAAAGTACTTGGAGATGACATTAAAGTTTTTTATTTGAAAAAAATATAAAATGATAAAAAAAATAGAACTTCACCAGAACAAAATTATTCTACTAAAAATGTGTAATTACAAGACATACCCTTGTCACTTAATTGGGAAGTAAGGGTTACAATGCTGCACCAAGTACAAAATTTTTCTATGCACAATGTATAAAATACTTCAGGAATCTAACAACAGTCGTATGTCAAGTACGACAATTAAATGTATTTATTACTAGGAGTTATGACCGAATCTTCAACATTATTTGCTACTTCATAGGAAAAGTACTCAATGACACTATGTTCATGATACTTTGTTATGCTTTTTTCAGAGATATGTCAATAAAAGCAGAGTTTGCTGGTTGTGATGGTAGAGGGCTGCTAATGGTCATTGACGGCGATGAGCAAGTGGCAGTTGAAGAGGTTTGAATTTATCACCGGATCTTCAGTCCACAATAAAACTAAATATTGTCTCATTCCATGTTGACCTCTCTTTTGGGTCAACCCACTCACATTGGGCTCATCCCCCTCAACTCTTGGACTTGGCATGGTCACGCCTTGTCTGGGCTTAGCCCCGCCATGAAGTCCCTAAGCATGGTCATTCTCAGTTTATGCATAACCATCTCCGATGCTCGCATAGCCACTTGTCGTGCCAAACCTATGATCTGTGGTTGTTGTCTTCAGATCAAGCAAAAAATTATTGTGTCGGTTTGCCGATAGCAATCTGTGTGTCCTTCAACCAATAAAATATTTGTGCTGTTGATTCACCACCTTAATAAACGATCACGATGGCCTCTGCCACAACTTTTGCAGCCTAAAAAAAGGCACCCATTGCATTACCGTTGACACTAACTAAAAGGGTTGAACACTTTGACACTTCTTCACTAGTCTTTGGTCTCTAGTTAAGAGAAGAGAAAGAAGAAGACTTTGAGCCTCCCATCCTCTGACGAATCACCATAACCCACCTTCTCTCTGGTAAGTCATATATTTTATATTATTTAAGTCATAATTTAAGGTAATTTAGTTTATATTTAAGTTAAGCTAAATCAATAACTCTAGATTAGCTTGGGTCTGGGTTTGGGTCTGACTTGAGTTGACCCGAGCCCAGGGTGAACCTAACCTAAAACATAATTAACCTAAACATAACCCGACTTGACCCAACCCTAACCCGACCTGACCCAAACTTAACTTGACCTAAACCAAAACTGGACTGACCTGGCCAAACCCTAACCAGTCCAACCTAAGTCATCCCAAGTCCAACTCAGGTCAAATTCAGGATAACTGAGTTTCAACTTTGGTCAACCCAGGTTTCCAAGGTTCAACCAAAGTCAAACTCATATCCAACAAAAGTCTTCAACTGTCTAACTCCGGTCAAAACTAAGTTAACCCAAGTCAACTTAAGTCTAACCCAGGTAAACTTAGGTCTGAACCATGTTACCCCGATCCCAACTCAGGTCCTTCCTAAGCCTAGTCTGAGCCAACTCAGGTCAACCCAGGTTAACTCAGTCCAACTTAGGTCTAATCTAGAACCTGCCTAAGTTTAACCCAATCTAAATCAGGTCAACCAAGGTCCAAAAAATGTCAACCCAGGTTCAAACTAGGTTCAACCAAGGTCAATCCAGGTCCAACTTAGGTCAAACCCAGGTCAACCCAAGTCCAACCTGGGTTTAGTCCAAGTTGAAACAAGGTCTAATCTAGGTCCAACATTGGTGAACTAGACCAAAATCAGGTCAAACTATGATAGCTTATGTTCAAATCAACCAGCCTCACATCATACCCAAGCTCAAACTTGTGCTGGTCCTAGCTGAACCTTAGCTGACTTGAGCACATTCCCATCCCAAGTCTAATTTGTGTTAAATGCACGTTTTGTATGTCATGTTATACGTCCTTTCATGATAGTTATATCTTTTATTCAATATGTAGTTTAAAGATATTAAAAAAATAAAAAAATCATGTAAAACAAAGAAGAGGAGGGGGAACCTCCCATAAGATTATTCTCTCCACAAACATCTAAAAAAAAAGAAAACTTACGAAAAAATTAAATTTTCTCCATGTTTGAAAATCTTAGGAATTCAAATAAAATACAAATAAAATATTGAACCTTCAACATAACTAAATTAAGGAAGGGAAATCACTCTAAGGTAGATTTGACTTAAACCTCAGGTTAGCAAAATTAGACACCACAATTGAGGATCATACAATTACACTAGGTTAGTCTAAGTATAGCAACTTTGGTTAGTCTTATAGAGAGCTTAGTTACTGTTAGGGACTAGGACGTACAAAACAAACAAACCTACCACTTAAGACTGATGTGTAGAAAAGAATGCTTGATTTCCTTTCAATTTTTGTACATGTTTATGGATGAAATGCACTTTAAAGAAGGGTATTTTTATGTTTTTTTGTTCATGTACAACATGTATTAAAATTAGACTAAAGTGGAGGTGACTTTAAACTATGGAGTGACAAGGTGACTGGCGCCTTGGTGCCAGCTTTCTTGGGCACCTAGGCGCCAGTGCCCCTTGAGAAATAGAGAAGCTGGTGCCTAAGAGCCAGCCATATGGTGTTAAGGTTTTACTACCAAGTGCCTTAGCACCAAATTATTGGGTGCCTAGGCACCACTGACAAAATTGGTAGATAGAGAGCCTGACGCCTAGGTGGCAGCCCACTAGTGCTTATGTGTCAGAAACTATATGGACAATTTTCAGTAGTTTATCAATACATCATGGAGAGTTGTGCAGCCTGATATAAGGATTTTTTTTGATAAGGATAAGTTATTATTCATTCTTGGTGGAAGTGTATAGTCAGTTCTTTTGCTATAGGGTAGATTAGAGAGCACTTTTTGAGGGTTTTGGAGAAATTTTTAAGTGTAAAGTGAGGAGTGGTTTGAGGATAGTAGCAAGGGGATGTGGAGATCTTTATGAGAATCATTCTCAGCACTTTAAAGAGAGGGGAAAGCTATGTTTAGTGTACTCCTGTATTTTTATTTCTGTAAACGCAACTCACTAGTGGATTTACTTGTTTTCAAAGATATTTTATGGTGTTTTCTCAATGCTTTATGAGTAGTCTTTTTACCTTTTCCTTATGGTGGTTGAGTAGGATATGTAGGAATGCTAAGTGTTCTAAAAATTAGTATTTAATTTTGAATGTGATGAATAACCTTCTGAATTTCATTTAATTTTTATTCTTGCCAAGCGACTAGCTAAAACGTATTGTGATTCCTATTGACTCGAAAGAGCTATGATAGAACAACTAGGTTATTCACATTGATCTATAGGTTATGGTGAATGTGCAAGTACATTATAGGGATATGTAAATGTTAGTGATAAAATATTTTATGGTTTTAAGTTGGGGTTTAAAGAATTAAAACCAATTTAAACGAACTTTTTATGCACTCAGGAGAAGGTAAAGAAAGGAGGTAATCTTATTTGCCACTAGCCATATTTAGAATTGACACTTTACATTTTCTAGACTACCAACTAAACCATTGCCAGGGAAGTTAACTTTATGACTTGATAATCACTAAACCAATTAGGGTAAGTGTCAGCACTATTTTTGGTTGGAGTTGCCTGTAAGAAGCTGTCGGTCACCAGAATCGAAATCTCGTTGCCCGCTTCAGAAGGAAATTTAGGTTTAGAAAATTATGAAATCAAATTTATCTCTTATTTTTATAGTTTAAATAGAAGAGTGCTATACCTCAAATCTTGTATCTATCCCGAAGGATAAACACAAGACTTGAGAATGAGACTCGATCAAATAAACTAAGAGATCTATGACGTCCGTTTGGTCTGCAAAACTGTTTTATTTGCCGATAATTTTCCCTATTTAACTTGAAGAATTAAATAGGGTTTATATTAATCTGGGTTTGAGAAAATCTTTCTATAAGGGCGGGCAAGCCCCTATAGTTAATTGCATCTTAAATGACCGAAGTCATCTAAGAAAACTCTCGATAAAAATCAAGAGATATTATCATCAAGGAATTCAAAGGAAATGACTTTTCAATGATATCGGACAAATAGGTGTGAGATGAGATTAACTCAAATTTGGAACATTTATTATAGAATCCAAAGGAGGCAGAACTAAGGGATGACATAGAGGGATGACATAGATCTGTAGGAGAACCTCGGTGCCTTCCCAGTCTATCTTATTGTTGGGCTTCAGTTTTGAGGAGAAAAAAATTTAAGTGTTTCTTCCTGCCAATTTTATTAATTTAGGGCTTACATTTATCTAGAACGATCACACAAATAACTTAGAAGATGTGAGGATTTAGGTCATGAGGAATGATAACCTTGGAATTCTAAGACGAGTTAGGTCTTATATTGTACATCAGAGCTGTTCAAAAGGCCTAAAGATGAGGTGAGGATTTATGTTGCATAAGAAAATAACCTCAAATTCCTATAGGTTGGATGTTTAATTCTAAGGAATGAATTGGTATAGCTGGTGAAGTCATGTTTCGCTGTTGAAGATGGCCGTGCTGCCCAGCATGCTAGCTTCAAGCTCCTTGCATTAACGAGTTTGAGTTTTCTAAGGTGTCAAGTTATGATGTCAAATCATGTGGCCCTATGGTTGTAGTTCTTTAAATTTTCATAGGGGATGTTAAATTTGATTATTTGATTAGAGCGACACCAGTTAGAGCGACACCAGTTAGGATCCCACGGTTCTCTCGTTATGGCACCACTATTTTCTTTTGGATTCACTTAGTCCAAATGAATTTACTAAACTCAACTTAATGAGTTTCATAATTTCATTAAGACCGTGGGAAGTATCGTTAGCAACTGTAGGTTACCTCCTCAAAGGGATTCTGGATCATCCGATAGAGATGTCTTAATTTAGTTGAAATTATGGTTTTTATGATGTTTGTGATTAAATTTATAAGTTGTTTTATATTTTGAATGTTGTGGTGATGAATTTAATCTTCTTTGATTTTAACTTTAGTTTTGATTTTGGTTTTGGTTTTGTGGTTATCCTGATAGTTTTAGTTTTCATGCAGGGTGACATTGTTGTTTAGCATGCAGACTTGTACTAACATCAAAAGTACAATATGAAAGTATAAGAAAGACGGCACTGTAAACTGTAAAGCGTACCTGGCGAGTTTTCTCGTTCAACCACCTAAAACTCAAAATGCATGTCAAGGAATTTTATATGAAGCAGGAAAGTAAAGTTTTAGCGACCTACCTAACCTTAGGTCATATCTTGGTGGGTCCCTATTATTTTGATTAAGGATGATTAAGGATGATTGATGATTTTGTTAAGCAAAGCACATTAAGTTTAGTAGAAGCAGGTCCATGCTTGCTTCTCACTACCTGGTGAAAGGCCTCGAGCTCATTTAAACTTATTGTGTTGCTTAATAATTCACCCTATGAACACCCTAATGCTCAATGAAAATTGATGTACTAATTATTCCTAAGAGCAGGGAAATTATCATTTGTAATTTAATTTTGAAGATTTTGTGAGTGAAGACCCTTAAAGGGGCCAAGCTAGTGTTGTTGGAACACTTAGCCAAATTTTGGTCCTAATTGGGCTTGTGGTGTTTTAAAAGGTGTTAAATTTAGCTATGTTCACTTTTATAATCCTCATTTAATCAAATTTGATTTAATTTAAATCACCACTAAGCCCTTTAGACCTAGGTGGATATCTTGGGTATTTCAAAAGAAGTTAAATTTTTAAGTGATGATAATGATTCACTTTCAAAACACTTAAATGTCATTTGAATATCAAGTAGGGGTATTAAATTAATGAGTTATCAACACCCAAAATCATACCCCTAAGTCCTAGGTTCATTTAATTTTAATAAACCTCCAAATTTTAATAATTTAGAAATTTTTTAATTTATCCATTTAATTAGGAAAATAAGGTTGGTTTCTGTCAATTAATCCCTTTTTAAATTCAATCATCCAAACAAGCTAATTAAGGTCAGAGGTTGCCCATTTGCCTCCTAAAGTTAAGCCTAAATGTTAATTAAGGTAAAACTTCCAAAATTACACTTTTGCCCCTAAGGCTCTATCATTTCATATTTTATCAAATTCAAATCAAATGACTTTAAAATTTTTATCCTACCTCAGTCACGGGTCAATTAAGACATCAGAGGAGAAAATGTGATTTTTCAAAATTAAATTTAATTTAAATAATTATTTTCATGCAAAAATGAGATTTTTCAAAGAAAATTTTCTAACTTGACCAAGGTGAAGCTTAATCACTTGAAATTTCTATTGGAGGTAGACTTAGACTAGAGAGGAAGCTGGACAAAATTTCATGATTTGTTAAATTTTATTTGAATTATTAGAATTATTTTAAGTTTTGGGGTATTTATTAAATATAAAATATTTTAAATGAGAAAAATTAAGTTTTATATTTTTGAAAAATCTTCTTGAGATCAAAAAACACAAATAAGCAAATTTTATATTTTTCTAGTTTTTCTTTGATTTATTGGAATTATTTTAGTGGAAATCCATTTTTTAGCCTTTAAAAATTATTTTAAGCTTCAAAATACAATATCTTTATTTAAAAAATCAGGAAAAATATTCCAATTGCTTCTAAATACTTATAAAACAACTTCCATGAATTTTATTATTTTTGTGATTTTTATGAATTTTTTATTACTTAAATATTTAAAATAGACTTAAAAATGAAGTTTTTAATTTAAACACCATTTTATTTTTATAAAAATTCCCTGATCACAGAGAACTCAAAAAAAAAAGGTTTTCATATTTTCTGGAGTTATATTTTAATCATTAAAAATTATTTTAGTGCCAAAAAGGATATTTAACTTGAAAAATTAATTTAGGCCATCAAATGGACTCAAAATACTTTAAAATTTTTATGGAGAGTTCTCTGGATCTTAAATAATAGTGGAGATAAAAAATCAAGTCATTTTGATTTTTGTGTTATTCAAAATTAATTTCCTTAGTGTTTTAGGGTTTAAGCAAATTAGGTTTATTTTGAAGGACTTGGCTAATGAGAAATTTTTCTAAAGGTTCTTTGGTTATAATAAATCTCTCAAAATTTTCTTGGATTTTTTTTAAGAAATATGCTAATTATTATGATTAATTTAAGAAAATAATGTACATAAACTTGAAAAATATGGATCTCTTTCTAGTGGTCTTCTCTGACTTTAGAAAAATTAGAGAATGTTCCACTTGATAGAGGCTACAGTATGCTAAAAATTCAAGCTATGGTGAAATGTCTTTACGCATGGAGAATCAAAAGACTCTTAAACCTAATTGATTTTTTTGAAAATCAAATATGCATCAACTGGGCATAAAGTTTAATCCACATTGTTCTCCTCTATTCACTAAACACGCGGATGTTTTTATTTTATTTTTGTGATTTTTCTACACCAAAATATGGATTTTTTTAAGTTAAGGGTCATTTTCTGAATTTTTTAATTCCCTATAAATCTATTTAAATGAGCGGCGCCACATCATCATAGGCAACTCCAGAGCTCCACACGGCGCGCTCACGTTCGATGCCGCCATCCACTTCAGTGCTGACTCGACCCGTAGTTTATGTCCCGAAGCGCTGTCCAGCTTTATCTTGACCGTGCATCCGATACATGCTTGATCAGACGACGCTCCGTCATCATCCCCGATAGCCTAGCCCGAGAACCGTCCATCTTTCAAGCTTAATATCTGACCCAAGGAATATGTTGAGATTTTCATACCTATTTTATACTATTTTTAATGATATTACACTTTAAAGAAAGATATTTTTGATGTTTAGTTTCAGGATGAATTAGGGTCATTGGAGCAAAAAGATGCAAAAATAAGCAAATTTGGAGCGAAAAGGACCAAAATGTGGAGATTTGAAATAGGCCGCCGACGGCGCCCTCGACCCCACTGAAGACCAGTTTTTCTAGAGGCTATAGGACAAAATTCTTCAGAAGTCTGCCGACGGCGCCCTCGAGGCCGCCGAAGGCGAGCTCGGCGGTTATTCCTACTCAAGCTTTGGATAAGGCCAAATTTTGAAGGGATGTTTAGGCAACTCTTAGGAAAGCTCATCTACAACTTTAATAGACTATTTTGGCCAAAAATTTGAGGGGGGGGGGGGGAATTGGCACAATATAAATTGAACAAATTCACCTTATCCATTCACTATAAGTTCTTGACAAGGAGAATAATGCTTTCTTATATATTGAATATCACAATTAAACCGTCATTAATATCATTAGTTATTTAATAGTTAAAATTACATATTTATTTCAATTTCCTATTAGTGACAGATAAGTAAATTGAACTTCATTGTTGTGATTAAAGTATTGTTTTTCTAAAATCTTAGTTTGCAGTTCTAAACCACTTCCTGTGGGATCAAAATCTGGGACTCCATTCGAGCCCTATATTACTTGAGCGATACGTATACTTGTGTTGATAAGTGTGACTTTACAATTATTAAATATTTTTTACGTCCATATTTATCTTCTATTTTAAGCATATTAAAAGTTGTTGTTAATATCTCCCTCAGTTCTCAACCAAATTTTAGCCCTCAGGCGAGGGGAACGTGGGAGCTCCAAAGTGAGAGTCGGTATCCTCCCAGCCTAGTCGCAAATTCAGTAAGCAAGCGTAGGATTAGTCATTATTCTTTATGCCTGGATCAAAGGGTAAAGAATAGGTATGCTCCTATTTCGCACAATACAATTTAAACTCATTCACTTTATCCATTCACTATAATTTCTTGACAAGGAGAATGATGCTTTCTTATATATTGAATATCTCATTAGAAACTTTATTAGTATAATTAGTTTTTTAAGAGTTATCAAAATTTCATATTTATTTCAATTGCCTATTAGTGAAAGATAAGCAATTTGAATTACATTATTGTGAATAAGTATTAATTTTCTAGAATCTTAGTTCATAGTTCTAATATTACTCCCTGTGGGATCAAAATCTGGGACTCCATTCGAGCCCTATATTACTTGAGCGATACGTATACTTGTGTTGATAAGTGTGACTTTACCATTATTGAATATTTTATATATACATGTCCATATTATATTTTTTACGTCCATATTTATCTTCTATTTTAAGCATATTAAAAGTTGTTGTTAATATCTCCCTCAGTTCTCAACCAAATTAAGTGATTTTTTTTAAATGCTTGTCTAGACTGGAGGAACATATCCATACGGTTAAGATGCGGTTAAGAGGTTAAGATGCCATGAAATTAAGCCCAAGCAGATGGAGAATCAAAAGAAGCTCAGGAGGAGAAGAAATTCAATACCTTGGCTCTGAGAAGGGAAGCTTCAATCATAGATGCTCAGCACGCTCGTTGAGGTCCAAGGAGGCTAAGGATTGAGCCTCTTACTGTGGTATAAGGTCTAGGTATGAATTCGACCAAGCTCGATTTCAGATGTTGGTCTAGAGCTATGTTAGGGGCTCTTTTAGAGGGGAATTTGATGGGGCTTTGTATTCTCTTAGTGTTGTGAAGGTGTGGGCACAAGTAATTGAAGTATGGTGAATTGAGGAGGTGTAATGAGCTCTATCCTGGTTTTTGGCAGGAGTTTAAGCTCAAAATTGAGCTTCCATAGTGGGAATCAGCGGGGGAGAAAGGTTGGATTGTACTGAGGAGGTCTTAAGGAAGCTCTGTAAGTGATTTGGGAGGCTCTCTCTGAGAAAATTTCAGCACTCCTTCCATGATCGTGGAGTTGAGCTTTTTATAAAATTGGCCAATGGGTGGCTTTATGGGTCAATTGAGGGGTGCAAAGTGCTGCCTATGTGGAGGGCAGAGAGGCTCCACCATTTGGTTTGGATGAGGTGGCCTGTAGGTTTGATTTGGGTGAATCACAAGACGAGGTGACCCTCATTTTTGGCTTCTTCAGTGAATAGGCTGGCCGGCCATGATAGTGGGAGGTGGCTATGAGCTCACGGAACTTAGGGGAATATGTCATAGTAATTTAGTGTGCTTGGGTTTAGTTTTGGCAAAAGAATCTTAAGCTTAAGAAATTATGGCATGAAATCCATTAATTTAAGGGACCATTGGTCCATGGCTTAGCTTAGGTGGTTAGGTGAGTTTTGGCTCAATCTTAAGATCCAACTAATGGCTGTGGAATCATTAATTTGATGACTTTAAGGTGGTTAGGCTACATTTAGTGCATGGGTCCAAGTTGGTGCAAATGACCAAAACTTGGGTTTGGATTAGGCTACCCATCTCCATAAGCCCAATTGATTGACGCACTTGATGTATATGATTGTAATGAACATTTTTGTTGAAGGATTGAAAGGATTTTGAGTTCAATTGAAGGGTAAGGAATTTGAAAATTGGTCATTTTGGGCACGTTGGGCTAACCTTGGGTCTAGATTTTGCTAGCCTTAGGCTAAGTCCAAATTAATTTTTAAGAATGGTCAATAGGAATACCGTGAAGAGTTTTTAACATGAATTGGGTGCCAATTTTGGGATTAAGGCAATCAATTTGGTGAAATTTGGGGACATAGCCAATTTTGGGCAATTTGGGGATCTTGGACTTAAGTTGAAATTAAATGAAATTGAGACTTCACCAAGGCCAATTGATGGTCAATTTTGATTTGTAGGAATGTTATATAGAGTTTTCAACATAAACCATGGCCAATTGAGGGGCTATGGATTCAATTAGGTGCGATTAGGTCTTGTGTCCAAAATTGTGGGTTTGACCTAAATCAAAATTGGGCTCAAAGAATGGGCCAATTGATCTTGGATTTAGTTTATTTTGGTCACATTGAAGGTTAATTTGAGTTTGGGATTGAAATTTGGGAAGATTGGGATCAAATTGATGGTCATTTCAGTTGAATTTGAGGAAATTTTGGTCTTTAAATGCAAATTTGGGGTCTTGCTCAAAGATGGTCAAATTGTCCAAATTGAGTCATGTCGTAGTTGAGAAAAATGAAATTAGGAATACTTGAAATATTTTAAGGATTCTTTGGGATTGTTTAGAATTTTTGAAATTTTTGGCCCTTAAGGGGCATTTTGGTGATTTTGCAATTTTTTTGTGATTTTGGGTAATTTGTGTGTTTTCAAAAGATTTGAAATGATTTTTGAAGAAGTTTGGGCATTTTTAATAAATTTGGGAATTTTGACCAAATTTAGGGTTTCAAGGGTACTTTGGTAATTTGGGGGAGTTTATGGGCAAAAGATCAGGCTGAGTATTTTAGATAAAATTGGGGATTTAACCACCAAAAGTAAGTCATGGACTAATGGAAACCCCATTTGGGTCCTCTATGTACTGGTCTTAGCTAAACCCTAGCCTAGGGCTAGTAGGTTTAGGGGACCATCTAAATGAGTTTCCCAAAGGCTCAAGGGACCAAAGTCAGGAAATTTTGGGTTTAGGGCAATGAGTGATTGTGAGTGAAGTTAGTGTCTTAGCTCTAGACCAACACCCAAGGTAAAGTAACCCTATAGGAACTCTCATTGAGCTCCCCATGACCTCACCTACTAAGTGCTAGAGGTTAGGACCAATATGTGGAACCTCAAGTTGTGTAAAGAAGAGTTTAGAATTTTTAATGTTGAGGATGCCTCTTTCTAGTTCTCTAAGATTAGTCAATAGAAAAGTCCTATGGGTAGACCCTAGGCTACTAAAGAGAAAGACTAGACCTCAAACAAAAGTGAGGTCAACAAATGGACCCCCAATAGGTGTGGTGTGCCGGACAAGCACACCGCGCGTATTGGTATTGACCAACAAGATCGACAAAACCAATACAGACTCCCAAGTCAGCAGACCTAGAAGAAATGTGTAGAGTTGTGTGTGCTATTTGTTTCCGCTGGGGAATTAGAAGGTAAGTATTTTGATTGAAATCAAGAAGTAAGAACTTTTGTTGGGGATTGGAGAGTGGATTTTAATGTTGTCAGATTTCAATTGTTTTTAGAGGATAGGAATCATCATGTAAGTGCTGATATCGAAGTGGGAATTTGAGATTTAGGTAACAATTTCAGAAGAGAGTCAGAAGTTTGGGACCGACCCTGAAAAATAAGAATCATAATTTTGGCATTGATTCTAAAGTGAGGATTCAAAATTTATGTAACGTTTTCAAGAGAGAGAGTCGGTAGTTATGGACCAACCTTTAAAAAAGGAAATAAAAAATTAGGGACTGATTTCAAAGTAATCATTTGAAATTTAAGTATTGTCTCAAAAGAGAGTGTCGGAAGGTAAGGCCCGACCTTAAAAGAAGTGAATCAAAATTTAATGACTGATTTGAAATGAGAATTGACAGGTAAGGGATCAATCTCGAAAGAGAGTTGGAGATCGGAAGGTAAAGACTGACCTTGAAAGGTAGTGAATAAAAAGGTAGCGACTGATTTGAAGATGAGAATTGACAGGTAAGGGACAATCTCACGAGAGAGCATCGAAAGGTAAAGATCGACCTAGAAAGCGGTGAATCAGAAGGTAGTGACTGATTTGAAATGAGAATTGACAGGTAAGGGTCATTCTCAAGAGAGAGCGTCGGAAGGTAAGGATCAACCTCAAAGATAATGAATCAAAAGGTAGTGGCTAATTTTAAGAAGAGAATTGATAGGTAAGGGTCAATCTCAAGAGAGAGCATCAGAAGGTAAGGACCGACCTCGAAGGTAATGAATCAGAAGGTAGTGATTGATTCAAATTGATTCAAATGATTGATTCAAAGATGAGAATTGATAGGCAAGAGACAATTTAGAAAAGAGAGCATCAAAAGGTAAAGACATACCTCAAAAGGGGTGAATCAAAAGGCCGTGACTAATTCTAAGATAAGAATTGACAGGTAAGGGTCAGTCTCAAGAGAGAGTGTCAGAAGGTAAGGACCGACCTCGAAAGGGGTGAATCAGAAGGTAGTGATTGATTTGAAATGAGAATTGACAGGTAAGGGTCAATCTCAAGATAAGGGTCAGGTAAGGGTCAATCTCAAGAGAGAGCGCCGGAAGGTAAGGACTGACCTCAAAAGGCATGAATCAGAAGGTAGTGACTAAATTTGAAAGGAGAATTAATAGGTAAGGGTCTATCTCAAAAAGAGAGAGCGACGGAAAGTGAAGACCGACCTCGAAGGTAATGAATAAGAAGGTAGTGAGTAATTGACAAAAAAAATATGTTGAGATTTTCATGCCTATTTTACACTATTTTTGATGATATTATACTTTAAAGAAAGGTATTTTTGATGTTTTGTTCCAGGTATGATGCAAAAACGGTGCAATTTGGAGCAAAAATGAGCAAGAAATGAAATTTTTGCCCTGCCACATTTCGATAAGTTTTTCAATGCTTAATCTCTTTTACACTTCTTGCATATTTCTGAATGAGATTAAACTTTAAAGGAAGGTTGTTTTCATGCTTATTTTGTAGGACTATCTGTTAGGAACACAACACAACTGAAATGGGGCAAAATAGAGCTAAAACGGAGCCAAACAGAGCAAAACTGTGGAGCTGCACAGTCTACTCGCCGACGGCGTCCAAAATGGTGGCGACGACAAGATTTACCCAAGAAGACCAAAAAATGATAGAAAAGCTCGTCGATGGTGACCTCGAGCCCACCGACGGCCCTCAGGATGACTATGGACCGACTTTGGCGGTTATGGGCCAAAATTCAACGTATTTGGACGTTTTTTGAAAGGATTCTTGTGGCAACTCTTCAAACTTCATCCCTACACTTTAAAAGAACAAAATTAGGTTAGAAAAAATGGGTTTTGTGTGAGGGAAATGTTAGGAAAAGTGTGGAGAAAGTTTAGAGTTTTTAGAATAGGAGTAGAAATGTAGATATCTACCCTTTCAGAGAGATTGGAGAGGGGATTTTCAGAGAATTTATAAGGAGATGTTCTAGCATAGCATGGATCGGTGGTAGACTTTGTGGGAGAGATTTTTTTCATTCTTTCAAAAGGAAAAAGCTAAGTATTATGTTCTTCATTATCTTATGGTATTGTAAATACTTATCAAGTGGATTTGCTTTGATGAAATGAAGTTTTTCGTTGTGTTTTCTTCGTGCTTTGTGATGTGTTTCTCTTACTCTATCTTCTTGTTTGGAAATAATGGTATGAGAAAATTATGCCATTGTTTTTATTTTACTTTTCTTTTGTAATGAGTAGAATTCATGTTTAGGATTTTATGATGCATGTTAAAAGTAGATTTAATTATAAATATGATAATTTTTACTTGCACTTTATTTACATTACAATAAAGGCCTGTTGTAGTGTTAAAATTCATTGTAATTACACTAAGACCCAAGAGGGCTGTGCTAAGCTCAACAAAGTAGAACCACATTCAGATTCCATGGATGGTTAAGTTCATGGGAGTTGAATGCAAATAATTCTTAAGTTCATGGGAGTTGAATTCATGGGAGTTGAATGCAAATAAATAGGGAAATGTACTTTGATGGGCGTAGAATTGGAGTTTTTAGGGTAAGAGACTAAAATCCCCAATTCAGTCATATTGTTTGACAACTGAAGTGGAGATGTTAGCCCTTAGATGAGGGGAACGTGGGAGCTCTGAAGTGAGAGCCGGTATCCTCCCAGCCTAGCCACAGATTCAGTAAACAAGCATACGATTAGTCAATGTTCTTTATGCCTGGACCAAAGGGTAAAGAATATGTTTGCTCATATTTGGCACATACAATATTTAATGCATCTCATTCATTTACATTATCTGACTCATTGCATAAGAATTCTAGTTTTTATTATCTCAAAATTCTCCAAACCAATTCCTCTAGAAAGGTGTCTCTTTAGAATTAATATTTGCATTTAGTTATAGTTACTATCATTACATTTAACACTTGCATTTAGGAGTAGTTGCTAGATAAAATATCATTTTAATAGATATTCCAACTAAGGACTAATTGTAGTAGACTAGAATTTGACTAAGGATCTCTTACCTCGCTTCCCTGTGGGATCGATAAACGGGACTCCACTAGAGCTCTGTATTACTTGAGCGATACGTATACTTACGTTTGAAATTGTGACTTTACAAAATTATTATAAATATATAAATCTGGGTTCATAAATTCTTTCATATTAAAAGTTGCATCAAGTTATTGGCGTCATTGCCGGCGATTTAAATCTTCTAGCAGTGATGTCAAATTCTTGTATTTTTAGGTATATAAAAAAGGTGCTGTCAAATTTTTGGCGCCGTTTTCGGGGATTTAAATCTTCTAGTAGTGGTGTTAAATTCTTGTATTTTTAGGTATAAAAAAAAGTTGCTGTCAAGTTTTTGGCGTCGTTGTTGGGAAGCTTTGGTAAGAACTTTAGGAGAATTTTAGTTGAATTAATTAAGCTTAGACTTGGAAAACTGTACTGTCGTAAAAACTGTTTTGTGTGAAAAGTGTTTTTATATGAAAAAGTGTTGAGAAAAAAAATTATTTTTATGAAAAATAAGGTGTTCATGAAAATATTTTGTTGTGTTGAATATGTTTCATTTATTATTTGTTTAATTGTTAATGTATTGTTTGTTCTATTGCATATGTGAAACAAAGGATCTATAGGACTTGTGCCTTATGATCCCGAGTTTGAAAAAAAGAAAAAAATAAAAATACAAAGAGGACTCGAAAAACTAGAAATAGAAATGGAAAACTTTCAAAATAATAGCTTGGAAAATCATCGTACTTCATTGAGGGATTATGTAAATCTTACGATAGATGAAATTCACTTAAGTATACAAAACCCTATCGTAGAAGCTGACTCCTTTGAAATAAATCCTGAGATTATCCAACTGGTGCAGAACAATCAATTTGGGGGAACTTTGGAGGATCCCTATTTACACTTATCAAATTTTATAGAACTTTATGCTATATTTCATTATAACGATATGTCAGACGATGCTGTCAGACTAAGGCTTTTTTCCCTTCTCACGAAGGGATAAGGCTAAAATGTGATTATACTCATTAGCACCTGACTCTATTAAAAATTGGGAGGAGTTAACTCAGAAATTCCTAACTAAGTATTTTCCACCTTCAAGGACTACTAAACTTAGAAAAGATATTATCTCATTTTATCAGTATGAAAGGGAATCAATATACAAAGCCTGAGAAAGATTTAAGGAACTCCTAAGAAAGTGTCCACATCATGCTCTTTCTGATTGGTTAATCATTCAAACTTTTTATAATTGGTTAGTAGAATCCCTTAGGTTTATAATTGATGTTGCTGCTGGTGGATCATTAATGTCAAAATCATTTGATGAAGCATATGCATTAATTGAAGAAATGGATACAAATGAATTTCAATGGCCCTCTACAAGGGTAAATCCTAAAAAGGTAGCCAGTGTTTATGATACACATGAGATTTCAATTCTTGCATCTCAAGTTGCTGTAATATCGAAAAAGTTAGATCAATTTGGAATGAACCAAACTCAATTTACTCTAGTAAGTGAGGAATGTTCATTAGGGCATATGATTGATTCTAACTTATCATATGATGCTTTAAATACCATAAACAACCCGTACTCTAACTTTTACAACCCAGGTTGGGAGAACCATCATAATTTTAACTGGAATCATACTACTGACGGTGGAAACCAAAAATGGGAAAATAATCATGCAAATCCTAATGAAAGTTGGGATAATTAGGGGAACACAAACTATAGACCTTCATATCCACTGGACTCTAACAATGATCAACAATTTTAGAATAAGAAGATGTCTATGGAAGAAGTGGTATTGCAAATGGGAAACCAGTTGCAAAGTCAAAATGTTGCGATTAAAAATTGGGACAAATTGCTAATTCACTTAGCAATAGATCCCAAGGAACACTTCCTAGCAAGATTGAGATCAACCCTAAAGACAACACTAATGAACAAGTAGAAGCTGTCCAATTACAAAGACTTAGACCTAAAGAACATGTTTCTAAAGAGATAGAGGATGTGGTTAGAAAAGAGAAAAATGTTGTGAGAGAAACAAGGGAAGCTAAAAGACCTAAAGAACATGTTTCTAAAGATATGGAAAAATTAATATCTCCAACTAAAATGATTTTGGAAAGACCACCACCTCCATTTCCTCAAAGACTTAGACAGTATGAGTTGGATAAAAAATTTTCAAAGTTCATGGACGTACTTAAGAAGTTAACGATAAATATTCCCTTCGTTGAAGCTTTGAAACAGATGCCAAGTTATG
>NW_018226833.1:169042-171999 GCF_001263595.1 Phalaenopsis equestris
GATTTAGGATCAAGCATTAATGTGATGCCTCTATCTATATTTAAAAGGTTAGGTTTAGCCGATATTTCTCCCACTACTATAACTCTTCAGTTAGCTGATCGATCTATCATTTATCTAAAAGGGATTATAGAAGATGTGCTTGTTAAAGTGTATAAATTTATCTTTCCTTTGGACTTTATTGTATTAGATATGGAGGAAAATAAAGAATATCTCATTATTTTGGGGAAGCCTTTTCTTATTACTGAACAAGCTATGATAGATGTGCAGAAAGGAAAGTTAACTATGAATATTAATGACCATGAAATCACTTTTGATTTTTAAAGGCTATGAAATATCCAGCTGAGAGAAAAGATGATGATTGTTTTCGGATGGATGAAATTGATTATCTAAGTAAAAACTATTTCCAGAAAAGTTTTGAGAGTAAGTTAACAGATGAGCTCGAAATGGGCTTTCATGAGGAGTCTAAAATGTTGTTTAAAGAAAAATGTATGTATGTTCAAGAGAGGTGTGAAATGATGGATGTTACCAAAAATAGTAAAATTTTAATTCCATCTGTTGAGAAATCTCTTGAACCTAAGATGAATGTATCCTATACTATTTTAAAGTCTATCAATTTAGAGAATTCATCTACACCACCAGTCTCTATATCTTCATATTTGACTCAATCACATGATGAACCTGAATTGAATGATGAAATCAGTAAAAGATCTCCTATGAAAGAGTTATTCAAAGTCACTGAATGACATATTCCGTGGTATACAAACAAAATGAATGAGATTTTGATGCTGATTATTAATTCAATTAACGGCCCCCCCCAGAGATTTTACCTAGTGACTCTGAGATAAATCCTAAGGAAATGAATTATGAGCAATTTAAAATTATTGAAATGATATTTAGAAGAAAATTCAAGGATTTATTTCAAAAGACCTTTGAGTTAAGAGATAAGAACAAGGAAATTGAAAGACCAATGAAAGAAATTTCTGAAGAATTGGATAATAATTTGAAATAGAAGAATAACATAGAAGATATTGATCTAGAATCTGAATTATCTAGAGAGAGTCTGATACACAAGTTGAGAGATCATGAAGTATCATATAAAGATCCATTTCTTATAAATTTCAAGGATGATATTAATATGCAAATTGAGAAAATTACTAGAAGAATATTGGATCTAGAAAGAAATATGGGGAACAAGGATATGAATCAATATGAAAAGGAAGAGCTGAATGAAAAATTTAAATTCGAGGACTTTGTAGGAAACCCTGGATCTGGAAAAAATTGGGCTATTGATTGAGGATAATATTTATTTAATTAAAATTTTAATCCAGGTGGAATCATTTGTGGGGCTAGCGATGTTAAATCAAGCGCTTTATGAGAGGAAACCCATAGTTATCTGTGTCGTTTGATTTAGTTTTCTTAAGAGTCATGATTGTTAGTGTTGTATTGTGGTTGTTTTAGTGTGGATTGATCTGTTTTCTTGATGTTTGGTAGATGTTTGGATTGTTAGTATTTTGATTTGCTTTTTGTGTGTCATGAGGGAGATGATTCATTAAATTCTTATTATGGTTAAACTTGTATGTTCTCTTGTAGTAGTTGGATTGACGAGTCCACTACAACTCGGGTCTCACCTGAACTTGAGTTTTACAAAAGACATTATGAATTTTTACAATGATAGCTCAATCTCAATTTTTTTACTTACTTTCTTGGACTTTTTTTTAATTTGATAAGAGTCGTGAGCCTATTTCATGAGTAACTTATGGATGATTTTACACTGTACTTATAACTGCTAGAGGTGCTTAATTATTGGGATATGGTGATGTCTGGTGTTGGTGCTCGAGAACAAATATATCAAGGATAATCTTATCTTATAATCTTATCTTTGTAAAATCATTTATATGCACCCAATATATTTGTGTAGGGATTTGTTGACCTCACTTTTGGTTGAGGCCGTTAGAAGGATTCTGTTAGAAATTGGAAGTAAGTTAGTGAGATGCGATGAGATGGAGGAAGGATTGACCTCAAGCTCATTTATCTTGTTTGTGTGTTTGTGTTTGTGTTTACAATTTATAAGACTTGAAGACCATTTTTATATTCCAATGCTGATCCATGCTATGTTAATTAGAAGTTTGTTTAGTTAATTTCATTCTAGCTTGTTTAGTTTAGATTTACTTTCTACTACATGTTTTCTATCCTAATAAATAATTGTAGATGTTTTTGATAGAAATTTGTGGTAGATAGAATTTCTAAACTATTTTTCTTCCTACTTATATTTTCTGCACTAAATGTTATATATGGTAAAAATCAAGTTTGGGGGTAGAAAGAAAAATGAGATTTTACACTGAATATACTTCCTTTTAGTTTAATATTATTACATGCATGTTTTAGGCTAGATTTACTTTCTTATGCTGTCACTCTATCCTAATTATGCATGTATATAAATTTGATAGGATGTTGCAGTAGCTAGTAGATTTAATTACTTTTCCTTTCTGCTACATTTTATGGTTTTATGGAATTTTTATGGAATTAAATTGTAAAATACTTAAAAAATTTTAGTTAGTAGTTTTGTAATTATTTCAAAATTTCATTACCCAGCAAATTCTCTAATGATTTATATGTATAGAAAGCTCCTAATGTTACAGACCATGTGAAGTAGAAATTTTGAGAAGGACTGCAAAAATTTCAGAATGATGAAAATGCCTAAAATACTGAGGTTTGATTTATATTTAGAATTTTTCTTTCCACCTGTATCATTCCATAGTTAAAAATTTAAGTTTGGGGGACGGAAGAGAAAGATTAACTATTAGATGTTCTCAATTTAAATATTTTCAATAATTATTAATATGATTTTATGTAGTGAACTTAATTCAGATAACTATATTTTGTAGATATTTAAATATTATGGTAGATTTAAAGGAATATTTTTGTAATGAAAATTGATTTTGTAGATTAAGATATTT
>NW_018226833.1:172089-172658 GCF_001263595.1 Phalaenopsis equestris
AAAGGTGATGTTCAAAATCATTAAAGGCTATCCAGATATAGTAATCCTCACTTGAAAAAGGAAAAAGAAAGGATTGACAACAATCCCTGAAAAGTAAAGAAAAATATATAGGAGTGAAAGCAATCCAAATAAAAAGAAAAGAAAAGAAGGAATATATATATATATATATAGTGAGGAGAAGCTTTAGGAGATGCCTAATAAAAAATTGGCTTCACTAGACCTACCTAAAGGGAAAACCTAAATACATTTCTAAACTTATATTTATGGATTAGAATCTTTTACTAATGGTGTTCTCATGAAGTTCCTATCATTTGAATATTCTAAGTAACTTGATATTACAACATATAGTCATTCTTGAAATGAATAAAAAACTAAAACTCTTAAACACTCTTAAACTTGATGAAACCTGATGACTAGATAATCTTGTACCTACATAGTTAATTTAATTACTTGAACTTTTCTGAAAATCTCACTATGATATTTACTTAGATCAAACTTATAGTATTTCTGAATTAAAACTTTACCGCAGTAGATCATAACTTTTATATCATAATAAAATTACTTGAGGA
>NW_018226833.1:172851-176505 GCF_001263595.1 Phalaenopsis equestris
GGTGCAATTTGGAGCAAAAACGAGCAAGAAATGAATTTTTGCACCGTCACCTTTCGATAAGTTTTTCAATGCTTAATCTCTTTTACACTTCTTGCATATTTTTGAATGAGATTATACTTTAAAGGAAGGTTATTTTCATTCTTATTTTGTAGGGTTATCGGTTAGGAACACAACACAACTGAAATGGGGTGAAACGGAGCCAAATGGAGCGAAACGGTGAAGCTGCGTAGTCTGCTCTCTGACGGCGCCCAAAATGGCACCGACAGCGAGATTTACCCGAGAAGACCAAAAATTGACAGAAAAGCTCGCCGACGGCGCCCGAGACGACTATGGACCGACTTTTGGCGGTTATGGGCCGAAATTCAACGTATTTGGATGCTTTTTGAAGGGATTCTTGTGGAAACTCTTCAATCTTCGTCCCTACACTTTAAAAGAACAAATTTAGATTAGAAAAAGTGGGTTTTGTGTGAGAGAAATGTTAGGAAAAGTGTGGAGAAAGTTTAGAGTTTTTAGAATACGAGTAGAAATATAGATTTCTACACTTTTGGAGAAATTGGAGAGGGGATTTTGAGAGAATTTGTAAGAAGATGTTCTAGCATTGCATGGAAGCATTGCATGGATCGACGAGAGACTTTGTGAGGGATATTTTCTACTTTCTTTCAAAGGGAAAAAGTTAAGTATTGTGTTCTTCATTATCTTATGACTTTGTAAAAACTTATCTAGTGGATTTGCTTTGATGAAATGATGTTTTCCGTTGTGTTTTCTTCGTGCTTTGTGATGTGTTTATCTTACTCTCTCCTCTTGTTTGAAAATAACTCTCTTCTTATTTGGAAATAATGGTATGAGAATATTATGCCGTTGTTTTCATTTTACTTTTCATTTGTAATGAGTAGAGTTCATGTTTAGGATTTTCTGATGCATACTAGAAGCGGATTTAATTATACATGTGATGATTTTTACTTGCACTTTATTTACATTACAATAAAGGCCTGTTGTAGGGTTAAAATTCATTGTAATTACATTAAGACCCAAGAGTGCTGTGTAATTCTCAACAAAGTAGAACCACATTCAGATTCCATGGATGGTTAAGTTCATGGGAGTTGAAGGAAAATAAACAGGGAAATACACTTTGATGAGCGTAGAATTGGAGATTTTAGGGTGACATACTAAAATCCCAAATTCACTCATATTGTTTGAGTACTAAAGCAGAGATGTTAGCCCTCAGACGAGGAGAACGTGGGACGAGGAGAACGTGGGAGGGAGCTCCAAAGTGAGAGTTGGTATCCTCCCAGCCTAGCCACAGTTTCAGTTAACAAGCATAGGATTGGTCAATGTTCTTTATGCCTGGACCAAAGGGTAAAGAATAGGATTGCTCTTATTTGGCACATACAATATTTAATGCATCTCATTCCTTTACGTTATCTAACTCATTGCATAAGAATATTAGTTTTTAATATCTCAAAATTCTCCAAACCAATTCCTCCAAAAAGGTGTCTCTTTAGAATTAATATTTGCATTTTGTTATAGTTACTATCTTTACATTTAACACTTGCATTTAGGAGTAGTTGCTAGATAAAACATCATTTTAATCGACATTCCAAACTAAGGACTAATTATAGTAGGCTAGAATTTGATTAAGGACCTCTTACCTCGCTTCCCTGTGGGATTGATAAACGCGACTCCACTAGAGCCCTGTATTACTTGAGCGATACGTATAATTGTGTTTAAAATTTTGACTTTAAAAAATAATTATAAATATATAAATCTGGGTTCATAAATTCTTGCATATTAAAAGTCCCATCAAGTTTTTTGGCGCCGTTGTTTGCGATTTAAATTTTCTAGTAGTGATGTCAAATTCTTGTATTTTTAGGTATATAAAAAAAGTCGCTGTCACTAATTCGAAGATGAGAATTGACATGTAAGGGTCAATCTTAAGAGAGAGCTTCAGAAGGTAAGGATCGACCTCAAAAGAGGTGAATAAAAGGTAGTAGCTAATTTGAAATGAGAATTGACAGGTAAGAGTCAATCTCAAGAGAGAACATCGAATGGTAAAGACCGTCCTCAAAAGAGGTGAATCAGAAGGTAGTGACTGATTATAAGATGAGAATTGACAGGTAAGGGCCAATCTCAAAAAGGGAGCGTCGGAAGGTAAGGACCGACCTTGAAAGGGGTGAATTAGAAGGTAGTCACTGATTTAAAATGAGAATTGACAGGTAAGGAGTCTCAAAAAGAGAGAGCGTCAGAAGGTAAGGACAGACTTCAAAAGGGGTGAATCAGAAGGTAGTGATTGATTTGAAATGAAAATTGATAGGTGAGGGTCAATCTTAAGAGAGAGCGTTGGAAGGTAAGGACCCACCTCAAAAGGGGTGAATCATAAGGTAGTGACAGATTCAAAATGAGAATTGACAGGTAAGGTTGAATCTCAAGAGAGAGCGTCAAAAAGTAAGGACCGACCTCAAAAGGCGTGAATCAGAAGATTGTGACTGATTCAAAATGAGAATTGACCGGTAAGGGTCTATCGGTGCTATTTTTTTGGTTGGAGTTGCCCGTAAGAAGATGTCGGTCACCGGAATCAAAATCCCGTTGCCTCGAAAGGACATTTTAAGTTACATATATATTTAGTTTTAGAAAAATATGAAATCAAACTAAAACCATATTTTTCATAGTTTAAATGAAAGAACACTGTACCTCAAATCCTGTATCTATCCCGAAGGATAAACACAAGACATAAGGATGACGCTCGATCAAATAAACTAAGGAATATATGAAATCAGTTTGGTCTGCAAAACCTTTATATTTGCCGACAAGTTCTCCTATTTAATATAAAGAATTAAATAGGGTTTATCTTAAGTTTGGTTCGGACATGCTTCGAATAAGGGCAAGCCCCTATAGTTAATTACATCTTAAATGACCAAAGTCACCTAAGAAGACTCTCGATAAAAATCAGGAAATATTATCTTCAAGTAATTTCAAAGGGTAGGAATCTTCAATGAGATTTGACGTAGAGGTGTGAAAGTGGATTGGTTCAAATTTGGAATATTTTATTGTAGAATCCAAAGGAGGAAGAACTAGGGGATGTCATGGATCTGCAGGAGAACCTCGGTGACCTCCGAAGCTACCCTAATGTTTGGCTTCATTTCTGATGAGAAATATTTAGGTGTTTTATCCTGCCAATTTTATTGGTTAGGGCTTACATTCGGGTGAAACTATCACACAAATAGCCTGAAAGATGTGAGGATTTAGGTCGTGACAAACGATAACCTGGGAATCCTAAGACGAGTTAGGGCTTATATTGTATAGTAGGGCTATACAAAGGCCTAAAGATAAGGTGAGGATTTACGTTGCATAAGCAATCAACCTTGAAGTCCTATGTCTTTGTTGCTTAAGTCTAAGGAAGGAAGATTAGTTTAGCTGGAGAAAATAGGTTTTGCTGTTGAAGATGGCTGTGCTGCCCACCATGCTAGCTCCAAGCTTCTCGTCGCAATGAGTTTGAGTTTTATAGTGTGTCAAGTTATAATGTTAAATCAGGTGGCCCTATGGTTGAAGTTCTTTGAATTTTATAGGGGCATATTAAAGTTGATTAGAGCGACACTGGTTAGGATCTTACGGTTCCCTTATTCCGACACCATTATTTTCTATTGGATTCACTTAGTC
>NW_018226833.1:176521-212352 GCF_001263595.1 Phalaenopsis equestris
CAACTTAATGAGTTCCATAATTTCATTTGGACTATAAGAAGCCTAATTAGCAACCGTAGGTTACCTGCTTTGAGGGATTCCCGATCATCCGATAGAGACGTCTTAATTTAGTTGTAGTTGTAGTTTTGTGTGATGTTTGTGATTAAATTTTGAGTTGTTTTATATTTTGAATGTTGTGGGGGTGAATTTTATCTTGGTTGATTTTAGTTTTGGTTTTGTAGTTTTAGTTTTCATGCAGGGTGCCATCATTGTTTAACATGTAAATTTGCAGGTATAAAAGTACAGTATTAAAGTACAAGAAAGACAACGCTGAAAGCTGTAAAAGCTGTAAAAGTAAAAGCGTACCTGACGAGTCTTCTTGTTCCACCACCTGAAACTTAAAATGCATGTTAAGACATTTATGGAGAACAGGAAAAGTAAAGTTTTGGTAGTTTTCCTAACGCTATTTCATATCTTAATGGGTCCTTAAGAGTTTAGTTAAGGATGATTTTGTTAAGCAAAACATATTAAGTTGAGTAGATCTCCGAGGTATCCAACAGATCTAGAGAAAGAAGTAGGTCCGTGCTACTCTCCCGTTGCCTGGTGGAAAATCCCGAGTTCTTTTAGACTAATTTTGTTGCTTAATAAGTCATCCTGCAAATACCCTTAATGCTCAGTGAACATTGATGTCTCAATTGTGAACATTGATGTCTCTGATGTCTCAATTATCCCTAAGAATAGGTTACTTATCACTTGTGATCCAATTTAAGAATTATGTGGGTGAAGACTCTTAAAGAGGCAAGTTAATGTTGTTGGAACATTGGAACACTTATTAACCCTAATTGGGCTTGTAGTTTTTGAAAGATGTTTTAATTTTCAATGATATTTACTGTTTTAAAGATGTTTTAATTTTCAATGATATTTACTTTTCTAATCCTCATTTAAATGAAACTTGATTTAGCCTAAGTCACTACTAAGCCCTTAAAACATAGGTGAGTGTCGTGGTTAGCTTTGAAAATATCAAGCTTTATGTGATAATGATTCATGATTTGGATTTTATTTGAACATCAAAATAGGGATATTAAATTGATTAATTATTGACTTTAAAAGTCATACCCCTAAGTCCTAGATTCATTTTATTTTAATAAATTTATAGTCATACCCCTAAGTCCTAGATTCATTTTATTTTAATAAACTTCCAAATTTTAATAATTTAGAAATTTATTAACTTATCTTTTTAGATTGGTTTCTACCAATTAATTCTACCAATTAATCCCTTGTGTTTCAAACATCAAATAAATTGATTAAGAACAAAGGTTAACCATTTCCCTCCTTAAATTAAGCCTAAATGTTAATTTAGGCTAAATTTCCAAAATTACACATTTGCCCCTAAGGCTCTCTCACTTCATAATTTGTCAAATTTAATTCAAATGACTTTGAAATTTTTATCCTACCTCACTCATGGGTCAATTAAGACATCAGAGGAGAAAATTTGATTTTTCAAAATTTAATTTAATTTATATAGTTATTTTCGTGGAGAAATAGGATTTTTTAAAGAAAACTCCTAACTTGACCAAAGTGACTCCTAATCCCTTGAAATTTTCATTGGACGTAGACCTAAACTAGAGAAGTATTTGGACTAAATTTCATGATTTTTTTTATTTTTATGTGAATTTCAAGAAATATTTTAATTTGTGGGGTATTTATTACATATAAAATATTTTAAATGGAGAAAATTAAGTTTTGTATTTTTGAAAAGTCTCCCTCAAGTCAAAGAATTTAGAGGAGAAGATTTTATATTTTTTTTAAATTTTATTTGATTTATTGGAATTATTTTAATGAAAACTCATTTTTGAGCCTTTAAAAATCATTTTTAAGCTTTAAAATTTAAAATCTTTATTTAGAAAATCAGAAAAAATATTCTAATTATTTTTAAGTGCTTAGGAGGAAATTTAGAACATTTCCATGAGTTTTATTATTTTTGTGATTTTTAGAAATTTTTAATTATTTAAATATTTAAAATAGATTAAAAATCAATTTTTTATTTTAAATATCATTTTATTTTAAGAAAATACCCCTAATCACAGAGAGCTCAAAAAACTAAGTTTCATAATTTTTTGAGTTGTATTTTGACTTTTCCAAATTATTTAAATGCCAAAAGTAATGTTTATCTTTAAAAATGAACTTAAGTTATCAAATGAACTTAAAATATTTTGAATTTGGATCAGGAACCATAGTGGAGATTAATAATCAAGTCATTCAAATGTTTATATTTTCCAAAATTAATTATTTTAATGACTTAGGGTTTATGAAAATTAGGTATATTTTAAATGACTTGACCCATGAAATTATTTTCAAAAGCTTCTCTAGTCATGGTAGACCTTCCAAAAATTTTTTGGAAATTTCTAATTAATATGCTAGTTTCCTTAATTATTTTAAGGAAATAATGTGTAAAAACTTGAAAAATATGGATCTCTGTCTAGGAACCTCCTTTGACTTTGGAAAAATCAGAGGATGTTTCTCTTGACAAAGGCTATAACATGCCAAAATTTCAAGCCAAGGTGATGTGTCAATATGCATGGAGAATCAAATGATTTAAAATAGTATTTAATTAATTAAAAATAAAATATGCATCAAATTTAAAAATTAAAAATAAAATATGCCTCAAATCGACTTGAAATCTATTTCACATTATTCTTCTTTGTTCACTAAGCAAGAGGGTATTTTTTTTTTATGATTTTTCTACACAAAATTATGAATATTCTAATTTAGGAGAATTTAAATAAATAGGACAAAGCCCTATTTATCTATTTAAACCGCGCGTGCCACCTCAACCTACAACGGCTCCCAAGCTCCACGGGGGGCGCTCCCATTTGATGCTACCATCCACCTCAGCGCGGACTCGACCCGCTGTTTATGTCCCGAAGTGTTGTCCAACTCGATCTCCTCCATCCATTTGATACACGCTTGATCAAATGGCTCCTCGTCATCATCCCTGATAGAATGATCTCATGACCGTCCACACTAAAACCCTAAGTTCTCAGCCTAAACTCAACCAAATCACTTCAGATTTGATCCTATGGACTCGTCTAAGTGAGACAAACACATCCATATAGTAATCAAGCAATCAAATTAACTCTAAATAAATGAAGAATCGAAATAGGCTCGGGAGGAGGTGAGGTTTTATACCTTTGCTCTGAGAAGTGTAGCTTCAATCAAAGAGTTTTGGCACGTTTCTTAGGGTCTAAGGATACTAGAAATTGAGTCCCTGGTCTTGGTGTAAGGCCTAGGTATGAATTTGATCTTGGCCGGATTTAGGTGTTGGTCTAGAGCTACGGTAGAGTCTCTGTGGAAGGGGGATTTTATGAGGCTTTGGCTTCTTTCTTAGTTGTGAAGGTGTGGGTAGAGTTAATTTGAGTTTGGTGGAGTGTGAAGGTGTAATGAGCTCTTTCCTGGTTTTTAGCAAGGTTTCAAGCTTAAAATTGAGCTCCAGCAATGGGAATTGATGGGGGAAAATAGTTGGAATGCATTGAGGGGATGGTAGGGAAGCTCTGTAAGAAGTTTGGAGAGGCCTCTTTAAGAAAATTTCAGCACAACTCCCATGGACATGGAGGTGAGTTTTTATAAAAATGGCCATGGGGTGGCTCTCTGGGCATATTTTTGGGTGCATTGTGGTGCTTAGGTGGAGAGCAAAGGAGCTCCGTCAATTTGTTTGGCTGAGATGGCCTCTAGGTTTTATTTGGATGAGGTGCCATGGGGGTGGCTCTCGGTTTTGAGATTTTTCGGCCACTAGGCCGGCCGGCCGGCCAGGGGGAGGTGGCTAGGAGCTCAGGGAACCCCGGGGAATATGTCACAACAATTTAGTAAAATAACACCTAATTTTTGTAAGGATATCTTAAGCAAATACATTTTTGAAAATAATATTCCTTGATTTGGGGGATCTTTGGTCCATGGCTTGATTTAGGTGGTTTCATGGTGTTTGGACTGGTCACTAAGTCTAACTAATGGCCGTGGTGGAGTTAATTTAGTGACTTTAGGGTGGATAGGTCACATTTAGTGCATGGGTTTAATGTGGGTTCAAGTGATTAATGTGGGTTGGTTTAATGTGGGTTCAAGTGACCAAAGCGTAGCTTTGGGCTAGGTTAGCCATGTCAAATGTCCCAAATAAATGTTTCATTTGGTGTATATAATTATAAGGAACAACTTTGGTGAAGGATGAAAGTGGTTTTGAGCTCAATTGAAGGGTTAATTTAAGGGAATTTTGAATCTTAGTCAATTTGGTCATGTGTCAATTTGGTCATGTTGGTCATGTTGGGCTAGGCTTGGGTCTAGCTTGGGTTAGCCTTGGGCTAAGTCAAAATTAATTATTGTAGATGGTCAATAGGGACCCTATGAAGAGTTTTCAACTTGAATTGGGTGCCAATTTGGAGGTTAAGGCAATTAGTTGGATGAAATATGGGGACTTAACCAACTTGGGGCTAAATTTGGTAATTTTGGATTTAGGCCAAAATAAAATGGATTTGAGGCTTCAACAAGGCCAATTGAAGGTCAATTTTGATGTATGAGGATGCTATGCAGATTTTCCAACATTAATTGGGGCCAATTGACTAAGCTATGGGTTCAATTTAATGAGATTAGGTAATGTGACCAAAATTGGGGTTTAACCTAAACCAAAATTTGGCTCAAATGATGGGCTAATTAAGCTAGGATTTGGTTTTTATTGGTCATATCAAAAGTTAATTTGAGTTTAGGATTGGAATTCAGGTCAATTGAGATTAAATTGATGGACATTTGAGTTGAATTTGGGGAAATTTGGGCCCTTAAAGGCAAATTTAGGGTTTTGGTTAAAGATGGTTAAATTGGCCAAATTGGGCCATGTGGTAGTTGAGAGAAATTAAATTGGTAATATTTTGGATTTATTGAGATTTTTTGGAAATTTTTTGAATTTTTGGGATTTTGGGCCTAAGAGGGGTATTTTGGTAATTTAGGGGTGTTTAGGGGCAAAAGGCCAAGATGGGTATCTTTGAAAGGGTTTGGTAACTAATCACCCTAAATGAGCTATGTACCAAAGGAAATCCCTTTTTGCGTCCTCTATATACTGGTCTTAGTCAACCCATAGCCCTAGGGCTAGTAGGTTTAGGGGACCAACTACATCAGTATCCCAAAAAGATCAAGGGACCTAGGCTAGACATTTGAGTGTAGGATTGTGAGAGCTTCAAGGTTGTGCGTGATTGTGAGTGTAGATAAGTGTAGTGAGTACCTCAGCTCCAGAACAACACCCAGGGTCAACCCTAAGGTCCCAGCAGTCCTAAGGGTGACCATCTTGTGTTTCCCTCATAGTGACCCCACCAACTAAGTGCTAGAGGTTAGGATCAATACGTGAAACTTCAAGTTGAGTAAGAAAGAGGGTAGAATTTCTAGTGGTGAGGGTTCCATGTCTAGTTTTTTAAGAATAGTCATTAGGAAAGTCCTATGGCTAGACCTTAGGCTACTAAAGAGGGAAAACTAAACCTCAACCAAAAGTGAGGTAAATAAATGGACCCCCAATAGGTGTGGTGTGCTGGGCAAGCACATCGCACGTATTGGCATTGACCGATGAGATCAACAAAAACTAGTAAAAACTCCTAAGTCAAACAGACCCAAAAGTATGTGTAGAGTTGTGTGTGTGATTTATTTTATTTCAGCTGGTGATACTAGCGGATGATCGTATGATTGAAATTAAGAAGGGACTCTCGCGGGGGATCGGAGAGTGAATTTTGAGTTATGAAATTTCAGATATTTTGAGAGGATGGGGATCGTATGCAAGTGCTGACCCCGAGGTGGAAATTGAAATTTAAGTATCAATTTTGAAAAGGCAAGAAGCAGAATTTGGGTATCGACCTCGAAACATGAGAATCAGAATTTAGATACATATTTGAAGATGAGATTTGAAATTTAGGTATCAATCTCAAAGAGAGAGTCAAAATTTTAGGTATAGACCTCAAAATGTGAGAATTAGAATTTAGGTACTGATTCGAAAATGTGAGAATTGAAACTTAGGTATCAATTCAATGATGTGAGAATTGAAATATAGGTATCAATTCGAAGATGTGAGAATTAAAATGTAGGTATCAATTCGAAGTTGTGAGAATTGAAATGTAGGTATCAATTCAAAGATGTGATAGTCGAGATTTAGATACCGACCTCGAAAGATGAGAATCAAAATTTAGATACTGATTTGAAGATGTAAGAATTGAAATTTACAAAGAGCTTGTGGTGTTGAATTTGCAAAAGTGTATCGTGTGGGAAGGTTGATTTTGAAGAAGATTTGTAGAGCTTTGTGGGGTTTTGTGCAGAATGCAAAATTCTGCGGGGATATGAAGAGAGTTAATGTAGATAAAGATTGTTGTGCTGCGCGTACAAAGGGTAAGAAACTCTAAAAATGAGAGAATCTACTCAATAGATTTTTATCATATTTAATTTTTCAAAATATGTCTTTAAAGTTTTAATTTTAATTGATTGATTTTCAAAATAAATTTGTTTTATTTAAATTTGTTTTATTATTTATTTTTATTATTTATTTATTAGTGATTATTTCCTTTTTCATTTATATTTAAAAAAAAATTTGTTGTTTTGTTCTTTGTTCATTGAAAATTTGAACCAGCATATGGTTCATGCCTTTCATCCTTCACACAAAAAAGGCAACTGATAGAAAGACACATTTTGAGAGAAATTACCATTAATTTGCTCCAACAAAGATGTCATAAATCAAACATGGGCTAACGTCTCAAAAGGTACATTATGTAGTCCATGTCGAAATACATCGAGAGAAATACATGTCGAAATACATCGAGAACGTCTCATGATATGAATACATTGTAGACTGAATACATCAAATACGTGCCATGTTGTTAAAAGAAAGAAAGTGAACCCTTTGTGTCAGGTACGTTGAGCTCCTAATCAAGCAGACATTCTAAGTCATGCTCCAGGATAAGAGTTCCCTTCACATGTACTTAGAGGTATAACCTTCTCACAGCTTCAGCTTGTATGGAAGTAACTCCTCCTCCTCCAATTCTGGGTCCTGCTGGAATCCATATGGCATTTTACTGTCATCCATCCTGCAGAAAGTTACAAACATCCTACGGTGTCGTACTCCTGGTAAGCAATGTTTGGCAACGTCTACACCGTTGCCCTTGAGAACAAGTACTGAACTGATTGGAAGAGGAATCTCCACAGAACATCTGAATTCACAAGGGCTGACGATAACGATTTCCTTTCCAAATAGGATATTGCTTTTGCTTATAAATGAGACCGTTCAGAATGGCCTCACGAAATCATGATGATCAATGTGTGGGGGAATGTAATTACCCTCTTCATAGATATTGATAATGCAACTGTTGGGAATACAGGTAGCAGGTAGAATATTCCATTTGACCATTCTTTTGATCATCCTATTCATCATCGGTGGTAGCGGATCTACTTGATCATATCTGAGGATCCCAGGCGGATTCCCCTGTCTGAAGTTATAACAATAGCCACACTGGATGGTGATTCTTCCCTTCCCTCTCATCCACTTCTTTGGCTTGGGATATGTCTTTTTCATGAGAAGGGCTTTTCCATGAGAAGGTCTGCTTGGCCTCTGTCTCTTAAATTGAAGAAGCAGTCTAGAATGTTTCTTTCATCAGTCTTGGAGAAAACCCTTATGTACAGCTCTAGGCCTTCCAATATGTTGACAAACTTTCCCTGAACTTCTTCATAAAACTCATATTCTCTTTTATTTACTTTGCTTATCTTGAAATATTCTACCATAGCATGGGTTGGCAGCTGTCGCAGACGTTCCTTCCTTCGAGCATCAGCGGGAACCCAAATTGGTGCTGGTCGATCTGGAGCATGAGACTCGGCCTCTAACGTGATGTACGACCCCGGGCTCCACGGTACAAACTGATCCATCCCCAGTGGGACATATGGTTCATCCATCATGAAATCCAATGTCTGAGACTAGTTGGTGCTTGAAGTGTATTCTTCCAATGTACTAAAACGCTGTAGATGCAGAACATTGCAACCCGGGCATTCTATAAACGCGCCCGCGGTTGATGTCCCGACCGGTATTTCAACATTGCATGTCGGGCAACCCTGACACACTGACACAAAACATCTGAACCCTGACACAAAACATCTGAAACTGAAAGTGTGTTTGACTCTGTCACAAACCCTTGTTCTGGTAAGCTAGCAGAAGTTCTAGCAGAAGTTTCTTTCAGTTCTGGATCATAAATATGCCCCTCAGGAATATGGGTGAGCAAGTTATTTGTCTCTCTTTGACATTTGCATTCTTGTCGTAGAAAAGCTCTCTTCTTCTTGTGGCTGGCGTTCCTGCGTTGCATCCTGCAAAGCAGAGTACTTGGTAGTCATTTGTTATTGGCGGTTATTAAGCCCCCAACAGGTGTAGCTACGATGGAGGGCTTTAGGCTGGGCTCCTCCATTGGGTCTCACTTTGTTATCACGTTCTTTCCCTTGTGTGATACATTATCTTTAGTGGTCACTCTCAGCAGTGAAGGTAGTCCCTCTTTCTCTTTACAGCTGACTACGTCCATTGGAGGACCTTCGTAGTCCATGTTAACCTGGTTGAAATCCATGTTGAAGTCTATAGTGCCGCCCCATGGTACCATCTCCTCATTTAATGCGAGGTTCCAACCATCTTGGAAAGCAAAGATCAGCCTTTTTCCCGACATTTTTCTGGAGATGATAGGAAAAATATCAGTGGGTCGAAACTTGTCATGAATAAGAACAAAATAAAGTTGTACGTTAAAGTAAATTTTAATTTGTTTTGGTGCAATGAATTTTATGTATGAGTTTTGTTTAATTAAAAGTGGAAAGAAGAAAATTTGAAGTTTAAAATATATTTTTCAAAATTTTCATTATATCGAGGTTAATTACAAAATTTGGACCCGGTCATAGACATTTGGCCATATAGATAACCCTAAAACAATCAATGTTTCAAAGTTTCAAAGCAAGCAAAGGAAAGCGACATCAGTTGCATAAAAGGTTTTCAGAATATCATCTGTTTATTGGTAACATGGGTCTTTCGCCCTGGAAGTCCACTAACTGGTAGGCTCCTCCTGTGTAGACCTTTTCAATGACAAATGGTCCCTCCCAACGAATTTTTCACCTATTTTGCGACAAACAAGAATAGGCCCTTTGAGCACAAGTACGAGGTCACCAACTTTGAATGTCCTTGGGTGGACCAATTTGTCATTGGCCTGTACCATCTTTGTCTGGTAAAACTCCAAATGTTGTTGTGCTTCTAATCATTTTCCCTCGAGACTCTCCAATTCTTCAAGTCTGAGTTTTGCACTTTCATTCGCTGTGAGTTGGTTGGCAATGACGATTCTGAGAGATGGTGTCTGGACTTCTAGCGGTAGCACGACCTCGGCTCCATACATGAACATATAGGGTGTGCACTGAGTGGGAGTCCTGAAAGTCATCCGGTAGGCCCACAAGGCTTCTAATAGTTTGTTGTGCCAATCCCTTTTGTTTTCATCCAGTGTTTTCTTTAAAATCTGTACCAATGTTTTATTAAAAGCCTCAGCCAGACCATTTGCTCTGGGATAGTAAATTGTAGAGTATCTCCAATCTATCCCATGTCTCTCAACAAAACTGTTGATCTTGGTGCTTCTAAAAGCTGTCCCATTGTCAGAAATTATTCTTCGCGGTACTCCGAAATGGTAGACGATCTGGCTATTAAAAAATTGAAGGACGTAACCACACATAATGGTAATGCCTCTGCCCATTTGGAGAAGTAGTCTGTAGCGGCAAGTATAAATCTGTGTCCTTTGAAAAAAGATGGAGGATCTATCAGACCTATCAGACCTATTATGTCCGTGCCCCAATACTCGAATGGCCACGAGGTAACTGATGGGTGTAGCACATTCAGAGGCTGATGTAAGACCACCCAATGCACTTAATGCACTTGGCATTGGTGACAACATCTTCTGGTTATATCCTTGCAATTAGACATCATTGCTAACCAATAATACCCGAGTCTTTTGATCTTCATCTTCATTTTTCGGCCTTGACTGGTGAGTTCCACACAATCTGGCCTGTACCTCTTTGAAAATATTCTATGCTTCAGCTCTTATCAAACATCGTAGCCACATCTGGTCAAACAATCTTCTGAAAAGAACATTTCCCACTAGGGCATAAGACATAACCCTTCTTGTGATGTGGTGCGCCTCAGACATGTCTTATGGCAGCTTTCCAACATGTAAATATTCTATTAATGGCTTACGCCAATCTCCATTGATGTCTGCAACTATATTTATTATTTTTTCTTTTTCAAGCTTGTGTAGAGTTTTAAAGTCGATCCGAGATAAGACTCGTCTTCCTTGCACTGTGACTTCAATGGAGTCCTCCGGGGGACACGCCATTTCCTTAGCAAGTTTTGCTAGAGCGTCAGACATGGGCATTATCTCTAGGAATCCATTAGAAAGTCACATCGGGAATCTACTCCAAGAGCTTCATCGTGTACCGATGGTATTCTGCTAATCTTGGTTTCAAAATTCGGTATTGGCCGACGACTTGCTGGATGACGAGTTGGGGGTCACCATAGATGGCAATGCTTGCTATATCCATTTAGATTGCGAGAAAGTCAGCTAGAATTGTGCAGCGAGAAAGTCAGCTAGAATTTGTCCCTTGATAGGACAGAGGGGAACAAAAGTTATATCGAATTGCAATAAAATCATTGACCATCTTGCTAGACGTCCAAAGAGTGTTGGGTGGGTCATCAAATATTGCAATGGATTAACTTTCGAGATCAGGGTTATCCTATGAGAAAGCATGTAGTGTCTAAGCTTTTGGGCGGCAAAAATTAGTGACAGAAAATGCTTCTCAATGGGTGGATACCTTATCTCTATTGGTATTATAAGACTACTTAAGTAGTAGAGTGCATTTTCTTTACCCTCATCGTTGAATTTGGCTAAGAGGGCTCCAATAGAGTCATCTAAGGCCGCAATATAAAGTATCAAATGTTTCCCTGCAATTAGGGCTGCCAAAATAGGAGATTTCATTAAATATTGTTTAACATCCTCGAAGGCCCGCTGGAATTTCTCTTCCCAAATCAATTTGGCGTCCTTTTTAATTAATGCCGAGAAGGGCTGCACCTACCTAAAAAATTAGAGATAAAGCGTCTCAGATATGCCAATTTCCCCTAAAAGGAACATAGTTGTTTCAAAGTTTTAGGAGGAGGCATTTCCAAGATGGATTTAATCTTATCCAGGTCAATCTCGATTCCTCGATGATGGACAACGAATCCTAGAAATTTGCTTGAGGTAACGCCAAAGACACACTTTAAGGGATTCATTTTAAGTTCATATCATCGTAACTGTTCGAACACGATCCTCAAATCATATAAATGGTCTATTTTTCATTTATTTTTGATGACCAAATCAACCACATAACATTCTACTTGGTTGTGAATGAGGTCGTCAAAAATCTTCGTCATTGCTTGTTGGTATGTAGCTCCAACGTTCTTTAACCCAAACGACATTACTGTGTAACAAAAAATTCCAATCGGTGTTCTGAAGGTTGTGAGGGCTGCATCTTCTGGAGCCCTCATGATTTCGTTGTATCCTGACTATCCATCCATGAAGGAGAAAATTTTGTGTGTCAAGGTAATGTCCACCATCATATCTGGTATTGGCAGTGGGAACTCATCTTTTGGACATGCTTTACTTAGATATCTAAAGTCGACACAGACATGTATCTGTCCGTTTTTCTTCTTGACTGGAACCATGTTAGCTAACCATGTGGGGTACTTCTATTCTTTCACAAAGTTAGCATCTATTAGTTTCTTGACCTAGGCGATTACTTGTTGCTCTATTTTGAGGCACATTCGTCTGAGGGATTTTTTACAAAAGTCTTATCTTTTTCCACCCCAAGTTTATGAACTGCTACTTCTGCTGATAGTCCTGACATTTCATCATAACTCCAAATGAAGCAATCTTTAAATTATGTTAACAATTTGATCAATTCTGAAGATTCTTCATCGTTGAGTAAAAAACTTATAAAGGTAGATTGGGGTTGTTCTGCAGTCCCAAGGTTAATTTCCTTTAACTCGTCGACAGTTGACTTGATTTCTTCCTCAAATTATGGCGGAACATCTTCTATTGGTTGATCATTAGAGTCATCCTCTACATCGAAGCAATCCTCTCCTGATTTACTAGTAATAACCATGCAAAATTTTGAATCATCGACTGGTTCCACTATACCAAATCCGAGACCCTCTTTCGAGTTTGCAGTTTGACTTTTAATACTCCATAATTTTTCAAAAAATTGTAGTTTACCTCTTGACATTTGTTTTGACAAATGTCCTTGTTGAATTAACTTTTGTACATAAGGTGAAAAGTAACCAAAAGGTAATTTCATTAATTTATTAGGATCATCATCCAAATTTACATGATTTTCAAGATTAGTAGAGGTAGAAGCACGATAAAATTTGATCGATTTTGAACCAACACTATGGACTTCCTTGACCTCTAAACTCTCGGGAGGCCTTTTGAGGGAGGATTGGAGTAAGGGTCATAGTATTCACATAGTGGTTTATCCGATCATATATTGTTTCATATTCACTTTTCTCCATATCTTCTAAGGATATCTCGTACTGAGTTTTCTTCTATTTTGTCATCATTATTTCATCTTCAGAAATATCTTCATCACCAATGTTGATGGTTGGCCTAGTCGTTCAACAATTAGATTGATTCTTCCTCGTCCACGTCCCCATCCTCGACCTCGGGTGCGCGAGCCAAAAGAAGCTCCACCAATTTCATGTAGAAGGGTGGCAGAAGGCCATTGAAGCGGAGTTGAATGACCTCCTTTTGTGATTTTGTTGAGTCTTCATTTTTGTTTGTAAGAATCTCGTGCGAGAAGACATTTTTCTTTGGTGCGAGTAGTAGGCAACATCTTCATGAATACCAACTTCATGAATTGAAAACAGTTCTAGATCTCCTTTGATGCAGTATTCTTGTCCTTCTTTGTAGAATTTAATGCACTGATGTAGAGACGACAGAACTATTTTGTGTTCATGAATCCACGGTCGACCAAGTAGAGTGTTAAAAGAGGTCTCGGCATCGATGATATGAAATTTAGCGGTTATTGCTAGTTCTCCGACCTTCAAAAGTATTGTGATCGATCCAAGGGCTCTTTTTCCTTTTTGGTTAAATCCTCTTAGCATCATTTTATCGGTCGTAAGCTCTTGGGCTTCGATGTCCAAATAGGCCAATGTCCATAGGCTCATCAAGTTGAGAGATGCTCCTGGATCTACCAGAACTCTGAATAATATGAATTTGTCGATGTTGACGGAGATGTAGAGTGGTCAATTGTGGTCGGTGATACCAACCAGCAAATCTTCATCCGTGAAGGTTGCCCCTGAATGTTCTTTCAACAAGCAAACTTCATCTAAGGATGTGAGACAAATCTCTGGGTAAAGCAAAGCTGTAACCAGAGCTTCTCTCATCTCCTTTGACAGGATCAGAGTGTCATAAATGCTTAGTCAGGCCGACAACTTCCTAAGATGACCTAGCACGTTGTAATCCAATTTGTATGACCTTCCAATTTTCTCTTAGTTATGTGTTTATTCCACTGGTGGATGTGGAGGTAGTTCTTCTTGAGTTACTATTTGTTTTCCTCTTTTGTCTGTATGAACTATCCTTGGGGGCAAAAATTTCCCACTTCTTAAGTTTATTTCCATATGTTCTTCTTCTTGAGGTATCATTATTGAGTCTTCCTGTGTTTCTTTTTTATCAGAAAGATCTAAGTTGAGGGCGGGTGGTGTGCCGTGGTGTTTGAGGATTGGCTCCTCGCTCCGGGTGCTATTGTAAGCGGCATTGTTGATGTCTTCTTTGGTATTGTTAGCAAGTTCATTGGACACAAGTATGACTTGAGGATCACTTTGGGAATCGAGATCAGGGTTAGATTGGTCACAATCGATTACGTCATCACTAGAAACAGTTAAAATGTAGCCGAAATCACGATCATTATAGATCATTATATTCATCAGCCCCGGGGTAAAATGATAATCATACAAAGTCAAGGGTTCGAGGATTTTCTTCCCCGAATCTGAGGCAACCAATATAGTAGAGGCAGCCCCTATCCTACCCCCCATGCTATCAATATTCGTGATGGCATTCTTCTTTTTCTTTGACTTTGATGATGACGACTCTGGCTGTGAAAGCTTCATCTCGGGCCTGGCAGGCTGAAGTCTTTGAGTGGTAGTTTGCTTTGAAGCGTTCTGAATTTGATTTAACATCTTCTTGGATGACTTGCTCCAAACTGTATCCCATCCATCTTTTCGGGCATGCACGAAAGATTGTTTTGATGAATTTTGTATTTGGTTTAGGACCCTCTTAAGCTTGTTCCAAGTTGTACTCCATCCATTTTTTCTAGTATATGGATCAATCGAAGAGATGGCTCGACCGAAATCATATTTATGGAACCTTTTTCAGATTCTTTTAAATATTCTTTCTGGATGTTTATATTTCATTCTTTAAGATTTTTCTCGAGCCAATCCTTAAAGATGAAACATTCTTCTATTGTATGTCCTAGTAATCTGGGATATGGGCAATAATTTGGTTGATCCTTCTTATCGACCTCTTCGGGTTTCTTTAGGTCTGGTAGTTTGAACTCAGGCATCTTCATCAGACTTCTGAATATTTTAGATACAGCTTCATCTTTGAAAGAGTACACCTTTTTTTGTCGTTCTTCCCGAGATATTATTTTATTCTGAAATGATCCTCCCTGAGGCGGTTGCTGGTTAGGCTGGCTATTCTGTTTTGGAGCCTGCTGTGACGAAGATTGACAATGAGTTTCTGCATATATCTTTATTGGTTGTTTTCCTTTATTGATAGTTGCGACTATTTTGGATTTCCTTTCAAACATTCTCGTTTCCTTCGATTTCTCGTGAGAATCCATATGTTTGATTTCTTCCTGAAGACTGCTAGCCTTGCTGAGTAGCTTCTCGAAGGATTGGATGGCGAGTCCCTTGAGCATGAAAGCTACTGGTCCATGAATACTTTTGAGTAGGATCTCAATCGCATGATGTTCTTATAGCTAAGGTTCACACTTCATGCTAAGGTTTCTCCACCTCAAGATGTAATCCACCAAAGTCTCATTGGGCTTTTATTTCTCCATGATGAGTTCTCCTATGGAAACATGATGTTACGCTCCGACGAATCTCTTTATAAATAATTGTTCCAACTTGGTGAATGTTTTAACCGATCCGTTGGGGTGATTTTAAAGAAGAAAAAATTTAATTTGCAAAAAAGAAAATTTGAAGCGCACGTAACCATAACTTTGATTTAATTTGCACAATAACAAATCAAACTTAAAAATGAGAAGTGAAGTGTTTAGGAGCCGGTGCGGGACCTATTTAGCAACACATAATGCCCAAGTGGAATTTAGTCCACCAACACACTTATTGGGGTCTGACCCCACGTGAAGATTTAAAGAGACCTTAACGGCCTCCTGAACCTGTCTGTTCAAAGGTGATTGAACAGGTAGTCCTAAAGTCCAAAGAGTTCACCTTACTTTCTCAAGACAGAAAAGGGTAAAGCATGCTAACGAAAGAAGGGTAATTTTGGTTCATAAGGTACATGAACGCATTAAAGATGTAAGAGCTAATTTTTCTTCATTTAAATGGAGAGAAAAGCTTATCCTCAATGGAGTTGCCAGAAGCTGTCGGCACTATTTTTGGTTGGAGTTGCTCGTAATACGATTTCGGTCACCAGAATTGAAATCTCGTTGCCCGCTTCGGAAGGACGTTTAAGTATAGAAAATTATAAAATCAAGCTGACCTCATATTTTTATAGTTTAAATGAAAGAGTGCTCTACTTCAAATCTTATATCTATCCCGAATGATAAACACAAGACTTGAGGATGAGACTCAATCAAACAAACTAAGAAATATATGACGTCCATTTCGTTTGCGAAACCATTTTATTTGCCGACAATTTTTCCTATTTAATATGAAGAATAAATAGGGTTTATATTAATACGGGTTTGAGAAAAGCTTCTTATAAGGGCAAGCCCCTATATTTAATTACATCTTAAATGACCGAAGTCATCTAAGAAAACTCTCGATAAAAATTAAGAAATATTATCTTCAAGTATTAATTAAGAAATATTATCTTCAAGGAATTCAAAGGAAAGGACTTTTCAATGATATCATACAAAGAGGTGTGAAATGGGATTGGATCAAATTTGGAACATTTATTATAGAATTCAAATGAGGAAGAACTAGGAGATAGATCCGGAGGAGAACCTCGGTGCCTTCCCAGTTTATCCTATTATTTGGCTTCAGTTTTGAGGAGAAAAAAATTAAGAGTTTCATCCTGCCAATTTTATTAATTTAGGGCTTACATTTGTGTGGAACGATCACACAAATAGCCTGAATGATGTGAGGATTTAGGTCGTGACGAACGACAATCTCAGAATCCTAAGATGAGTTAGGGCTTATATTGTACAGTAGAGATGTACAAAAGGCCTAAAGATGGGGTGAGGAATTATGTTGCATGAGCAGACAACCTCAAAATACTATGTCTTACTTGTTTAATTCTAAGGAATGAATTGGTTTACCTGGTGAAGCCATGTTTTACAGTTGAAGATGATCGTGCTGCCCGCCATGCTAGCTGCAAGCTCCTTACCGTGATGAGTTTGAGTTTTCTAGGGTGTCAAGTTATGATGTCAAATCAGGTGGCCCTATCATTGTAGTTCTTTAAATTTTCATGGGGTGTTAAAGTTTATTAGAGCGACACCGGTTATGATCCCACGGTTCCCTCATTCCGGCACCACTATTTTCTATTGGATTCACCTAGTCCAAATGAATTTACTAAACTCAACTTAATGAGTTCCATAATTTCATTTAGACTGTGGGGAGCCTCGTTAACAACCGTAGATTACCTTCTCTGAGGGATTCCCGGTCATCCGATAGAGATGTCTTAATTTAATTGAAATTGTGGTTTTTGTTGTGATGTTTGGTGGTTTTTGTGATGTTTGTGATTAAATTTTGAGTTATTTTATATTTTAAATGTTGTGGCGGTCAATTTTTTTTGGCTGATTTTAAGTTTACTTTTGGTTTTGGTTTTGGTTTTGTGGCTATCCTAATAGTCTTAGTTTTCATGCAGGGTGACATTGTTATTTAGCATGCATGTTTGTATTAACATCAAAAGTACAGTATGAAAGTACAAGAAAGATGATGCTGTAAACTGTAAAAGCATACCTGGCGAGTCTTCTCATTCCACCACCTGAAACTCAAAATGCATGTTAGGGCACTTTATATGAAGCAGAAAAGTAATGTTTTGGCGACCTACCTAACCCTAGGTCATATCTTGGTGGGTCCCTATTAGTTTGACTAAGGATGATTTTGTTAAGCAAAGCAGTTAAGCAAAGCACATTATGTTTATGTTTAGTAGAACTTTAAGGTATCAAAGAAGTTAAGAGAAAGAAGCAGGACCATGCTTCCCTCTCACTATCTGGTGAAAGGCCTTGAGCTCATTTAAACTTATTGTGTTGCTTAATAATTCACCCTATGAACACCTGAATGCTCAATGAACATTAATGTCCTAATTATCCTTAATAGTAGGGTAGTTATCATTTGTAATTTAATTTTGAGGATTATGTGAGTGAAGACCCTTAAAAGGGGCAAGCTAGTGTTGTTGGAACACATAGCCAAACTTTAGTCCATATTGGGCTTATGGTGTATTAAAAGGTATTAAATTTAGCTATGTTCACTTTTATAATCCTCATTTAATCAAATTTGATTTAATTTAGATCACCACAAAGCCCTTTGAACCTAGGTGGATATCTTGGGTATTTCGAAAGAAGTTAAATTTTTAAGTGATGATAATGTTTCATTTTCAAAACACTTAAGTGTCGCTTGAACATAAAGTAGGGGTATTAAAGTAATGAGTTATAAACACCCAAAATCATACCCCTAAGTCCTAGGTTCATTTAATTTTAATAAACCTCCAAATTTTAATAATTTAGAAATTTATTGATTTATTCTTTTAATTAGGAAAATTAGGTTCGTTTCTACCAGTTAATCCCTTTTAATTTCAATCATCCAAACAAGCTAATTAAAATCATAGGTTTCCCATTTTCCTCCTTGAGTTAAGCCTAAATGTTAATTAAGCCTAAACTTCCAAAATTACACTTTCGCCCCTACGCCCCTAAGGCTCTATCATTTATCAAATTCAAATCAAATGACTTTAAAATTTTTATCCTACCTCATTCATGGGTCAATTAAGACATCAGAGGAGAAAAATGTAATTTTTCAAAATTTAATTTAATTTATATAATTATTTTCATGCAAAAATGGGATTTTTCAAAGAAAATTTGTTAACTTGAATAAGGTGAAGCCTAATAACTTAAAATTTCTACTAAAGGTAGACCTAAACTAGAGAGACATTTAGACAATATTTCATGATTTTTTGAATTTTATTTGAATTATTATAATTATTTTAAGTTCTAGGGTATTTATGAAATATAAAATATTTTAAATGAGGAAATTTAAGTTTTGTGTTCTTGAAAAATTTCCTTGAGGTCAAAGAATCCAAAGAAGTAAATTTTATATTTTTTTGGTTTTTCTTTAATTTATTGGAATTATTTTAGTGTAAATCCATTTTTTAGCCTTTAAAAAATTATTTTAAGCTTCAAAATACAATATCTTTATTTAGAAAATCAGGAAAAATATTCCAATTGCTTCTAAATGCTTAGAAAACAACTTAGAACATTTCCGTGATTTTTATAATTTTTGTGATTTTTATGAATTTTTTAATTAGTTAAATATTTAAAATAGGCTTAAAAATAAAGTTTTTATTTTAAACACCATTTTATTTTTATAAAACTTTTCTGGTCATAGAGAACTTAAAAAAAGTTTTCATAATTTTTTTAGTTATATTTTGCTTATTAAAAATCATTTTAGTGCTAAAAAGGATATTTAACTTGAAAAGTTAATTGAGGCCATCAAATGGACTCAAAATACTTTAAAATTTTTATGGGGAGCTCTGTAGATCTTAAACAATAGTGGAGATCAAAAATCAAGTCATTTTGATGTTTGTGCTTTCCAAAATTAATTACCAAAGTATTTCAAAGTTTAGGCAAATATTGTTATTTTGAAAGACTTGGCTCATGAGAAATTTTCCTAATGGTTCTCTAGTCATCATAAATCTTCCAAAATTTTCTTGGATTTTTCTAAGAAACCTGCTTATTATTATGATTAATTTAAGCAAATAATGTGAATAAACTTGAAAAATATGGATCTCTGTCTAAAGGTCCCTCTGACTTTGGAAAAAATTAGGAAATGTTCCCCTTGATAGAGGCTACAATATGTCCAAAATTCAAGCTATGGTGAAATGCCTATATGCATGGAGAATTAAAAGACTCCTAACCCTAATTGATTTTTTTTAAAATCAAATATGCATCAAATGTACACAAAATTTAATTCACATTATTCTCCTCTATTCACTGAGCAAGAGGGTATTTTTATTTTATTTTTATGAATTTTCTACACCAAGAAATGGATTTTTTAAATTAAGGGTCGTTTTCTGAATTTCTTAATTCCCTATTTATCTATTTAAACATGCACCGCCACATCATCCTAGGCAGCTCCAAAGCTCCACACGACACACTCACGTTCGACGCTGCCATCCACTTCAGCACTGACTCGATCCGCAGTTTATGTCTCGAAGCGCTGTCCAACTTCATCTTGACCGTCCATCCGATACACGCTTGATCGAAGGACGCTCCGTCATCATCCCCGATAGACTAGCCCGAGAACTGTCCCATCTCCCAAGCTTGATATCTCCCTCATTTCTCAACCAAATTAAGTGAAATTTTTTTTTAAATGCTCGTCTAGACTGGAGGAACATATCCATACGGTTAAGATGCTATGAAATATGAAATTAAGCCCAAGAAGAAATTAAGCCCAAGAAAATGAAGAATCAAAAGAAGCTCGGGAGGAGAAGAAGTTAGCTCTGAGAAGGGAAGCTAGGGAAGCTTCAATCAGAGATGCTCAACATGCTCATTGAGGTCCAAGGAGGCTAAGGATTGAGCCTCTTACTGTGGTGTAAGGTCTAGAGGTATGAATTCGACCAAGCTCAATTTCAGGTGTTGGTCTAGAGCTTTGTTAGGGGCTCTTTCAAAGGGGAATTCTTTGTATTCTCTCAATATTGTGAAGGTGTGGGCACAAGTAATTGAAGTTTGGCTAATTGTGAAGGTGTAATGAGTTCTATCTTAGTTTTTGGCAGAAGTTTAAGCTCTAAATTGTGCTTCCACAGCGGGAATCAGTGGGGGAGAATGGTTGGATGGTACTGAGGAGGTCTCAAAGAAGCTGTGTGAGTAATTTGGGAGGCTCTCTCTGAAAAAATTTCAACACTCCTTCTATGGCAATGGAGGTGAGCTTTTTATAAAAATGGCCAATGATTGCTCTGTGGGTCAATTAAGGGGTACAAAGTGCTTCCTATGTGGAGGGCAGAGCGGCTCCAACATTTGATTTGGATGAGGTGGCCTTTAAGCTTGATTTGGGTGAAGCTCAAGAGGAGGTGACCCTCAGTTTTGGCTTCTCCGGTGACAAGGCTAGCCGGCCATGGTAGGGGGAGGTGGCTAGGAGCTTAGAGAGCCTAGGGGAATATGTCACAACAATTTAATGGGCTTGGCTTTAGTTTTGGCAAAAGGAATATTAAGCTTAAGCAATTATGGCATGAAATCCCTTGATTTAAGAGACCATTGGTCCATGGCTTATATTAGGTGGTTAGGTGAATTTGACTCAGTCTTAGGTTCCAACTAATGGCTGTGGAGTCATTAATTTGATGGCTTTGGGGTGGTTAGGCTACATTTAGTGCATGGGTCCAAGTGGGTGCAATTGACCAAAAATTGGGTTTGGGTTAGGCTAGCCATGAACTTGAGCCATATTGATTGATGCACTTGATGTAGATGATTGTAATGAACATTTTTGGTGAAGGATTGAAAGGATTTTGAGTCTAATTGGAGGGTCAATTTGAAGGAATTTGAAAATTGGTCATTTTCGGCATGTTGGGCTAACCTTGGGTCTAGATTGTGCTAGCCTTGGGCTAAGTGCAAATTTATTGTTGAGAATTGTCAATATGAATTCCATGATGAGCTTTTAACATGAATTGGGTGCCAATTTTGGGATTAAAGCAATCAATTTGGTGAAATTTGGGGACATAGCCAATTTGAAATTTGGGGACAAAAGCAATCAATTTGGTGAAATTTGGGGACATAGCCAATTTGAGGGAGTTTAGGGCAATTTAGGGATCTTGGACTTAAGTTGAAATTAAATGAAATTGAGACTTCACCAAAGACAATTGATGGTCAATTTGGATTTGTAGAAATGTTATAAAGAGTTTTCAACATAAACCATGGCCAATTGAGGGGTTTATGGATTCAATTTGGTGAGATTAGGTCATGTGTACAAAATTGGGGGTTTGACCTAAATCAAAATTGGGCTAATACCATGAGTTAATTGGGCTTAGATTTGGTTTATTTTGTTCTCATTGAAGGTGAATTTGATTTTGGGATTGAAATTTTGGGAGATTGGGATCAAATTGAGGGACATTGAGTTGAATTTGGGGAAATTTAGGCCTTTAAAGGCAAATTTGGTGGTCTTTGTCAAAGATGGTCAAATTGGCCAAATTGGGTCATGTGGTAATTGATAAGAATGCATGGGAAATTTCAAATATTTTGAAAATTATTGGGATTTTTTAGAATTTTCGAAATTTTGGGCCCATGGGGGGCATTTTGGTAATTTGGCAATTTTTTTGGTGATTTTGGGTAATTGGGGTGTTTTCAAAAGGCTTGAAATGATTTTCTTGAAATGATTTTTGAAAAAGGCTTGAAATGATTTTTGAAAAATTTTGGGTATTTTGGATAAATTTGAGAATTTTGACCAAATTTAGGGTTCAAGGATGCTTAGGTAATTTGGGGGAGTTTAGGGGCAAAAGGTCAGACTGAGTATTTTAGGTAAAATTGGGGAACTAACCACCAAAAGTAAGTCATGGACCAATGAAAACCCCATTTGGGTCCTAACCCCATTTGTCTTAGCTAAACCCTAACCTAGGGCTAGTTGGTTTAGGGGACCATCTACATGAGTTTCCCAAAGGCTCAAGGGGTTTAGGGGACCATCTACATGGGACCATCTACATGAGTTTCCCAAAGGCTCAAGGGACCAAAGTCAAGAAATTTTTGGTTTAGGGTAGTCAGTGATTGTGAGTAAAGTGAGTGAATTAACTCTAGACCAACACCCAAGGTCAACCCTAAGGTCAAATAGCCCTATAGGAACTCTCCTTGAGCTCCTTCATAATGACCCCACGTACTAAGTGCTAGAGGTTAGGACCAATATGTGGAACTTCAAGTTGAGTAAAGAAGAGTTTATAATTTCTAATGGCGAGGGTTCCTTTTTCTAGTTCTCTAAAAATAGTCAATAGGAAAGTCATATAGCTAGACCCTAGGCTACTAAAGAGTAAGACTAGAGCTCAACCAAAAGTGAGGTTAACAATAAGTAAGATTTTTGTAGGAGTTAACCTTTAAACTAGATTGCAATTTAGTAGTAGTTTGTAGATGCTTAACCAAGGTCAATCCAGGTCCAACTTAAGTCAAACCCAAATCAACCCTAGTCTAACCTGGGTTTAGTCCAAGTCAAAATCAGGTCTAATCTAGATCCAACATTGGTGAACTAGATCAAAATCAGGTCAAACTAGGATAGCCTATGTTCAAATCAACCAGCCTCACATCATACCCAAGCTCAAACTTGTGTTGTTCCTAGCCGAACCTTTGCTGGCCTGAGCACATTCTCATCCAAAATCTAATTCATGTTAAATGCATGCTTTGTATGTCATGTTATATGTTTTTTCATGATAGTATTATCTTTTACCCAATGTGTAGTTTAAAGATCTTAAAACAATAAAAAAAATATGTAGAACAAAGAGGAGGAGGAGAACCTACCATAAGATAATTCTCTCCACAAACATCTAAAATTAAAAAAATAAAAACTTACGAAAACATTAAATTTTCACCATGATTGAAAATATTTGGAATTTAAATAAAATACAAATAAAATATTGAACCTTCAACATAACCAAATTAAGGAAGGGAAATCACTTCTAGGTAGATTTGACATAAACCTTAGGTTAGCAAAATTAGACACCATAATTAAGGATCATACAATTACACTATGTTAGTCTAAGTATTGAAACTTTGGTTAGTCTTATAGAGACCCTAGTTACTATTAGGGACTAGGACATACAAAACAAACAAACCTACCCCTTAAGACTGATGTGTAGAAAAGAATGCTAGATTTCATTCATATTTTTGTACATGTTTATGGATGAAATGCACTTTAAAGAAGGGTATTTTTTATGTTTATTTTTATGTTTTTTTGTTCATGTACAACATGTATTAAAATTAGACTAAAGTGGAGGTGACTTTAAACTATGGAGTGACAAGGTGACCGGTGCCTTGGTGCCAGCTTTCTTGGGCACCTAAGAGTCAGTCCCCCCTTGAGAGATAGTGAAGCTGGCACTTAAGAGCAAGCCAAATGGTGCTAAGGTTTTACTACCAAGTACATTGGAACCAAATTATTGGGCGCCTAGGCGCCACTGACAAAATTGGTAGATAGAGAGCTTGACGCCTAGGTGCCAGCCCACTGACGCTTATGCGCCAGAATCTGTATGGACAATTTTCAGTAGTTCATCAACACATCGTGGGGATTTATGCAACCTAATATATGGATTTTTTTTGGCAAATAGAAGTTATTATTTGTTGTTAGTGGAAGTCCATAGTCATTGCTTTTGCTATAGGGTCGATTAGAGAGCATTTTGTGAGGGTTTTGGAGAGATTTTTAAGTGTAAAGTGTGGAGTGGTTTGAGGATCGTAGCAAGGGGACTTGGAGATCTTTAAGAGAATCTATCTCAGCACTTTAAAGAGAGGGGAAAGCTAGGTTTAGTGTACTCCTGTATTTTTATTTATGTAAAGGCAACTCACTAGTGGATTTACTTGTTTTCAAAGATGTTTTATGGTGTTTTCTCAATGCTTTTTGAGTAGTCTTTTTACTTTTTCCTTATGGTGGTTGAGTAGGTTATGTAAGAATGTAAAGTGTTATAAAAATTAGTATTTAATTTTGAATGTGAAGAATAACCTTCTAAATTTCATTTAATTTTCATTCTTGCCAAGTGATTAGCTAAAATGTATTGTGATTACTAATGACTCGAAAGAGCTATGATAGAATAACTAGGTTATTCACATTGATCTATAGGTTATGGTGAATGTGCAAGTACATTATAGGGATATGTAAATGTTAGTGATAAAATATTTTATGGTTTTAAGTTGGGGTTTAAAGAATTAAAACCAATTTAAACAATTTTTTTTATGCACTCAAGTGAAGGTAAAGAAAGGAGGTGATTCTATTTGCCACTAGCCACATTCAAAATTGACACTTTACAATTTCTAGACTACCAATTAAACCATTTGCAACAGAAGGTAACTTAATGACTTGATAATCACTAAACCAATTAGGATTAGTAAGATATCTATAGGATTTAACCTGTAAAATAGATTGCAATTTAGTAGTATTTTGTAGATGCTTAACGTAATCCCAATTCCAGGCTAAGAACAAAACCTAGTAGGCTAGAACTTCTCTTAAGCCTAATTGCCTTGGTTCTTGTGGGATCAATATTCCAAACTCAAATTCTAATATTACTGATATGACACATATATTTGCGTGAGACCCTGCACTTAGAATTAGGGTACATCAAGTATTATAGATTTTTTGCATGGTGCATTAAATTTTTGGCGTTGTTGCTCGGGAGCAACAGTGTAGCTAACTTAAGAGAAATTTAGTTGAACCATTTAGAACTAGATTTGGAAATATGTATTTTGAATTTTTGTATGTAATTGTTTGTTTTCTTAAGAAGAAAAATTTGTAAAAAAATATTTTTTGTTTTCGTTTAATGTATTTGTGTGAAACCTATTAATTGAGTCTTTAGTTAGTGAATGCATAGTTTAGGATCTACAAAACTTAAACCCTATGATTTAGAACTAGAGTGAATTATTAGAAAGATTAGAAAACAGAATAATTTTCACTAACTTGCAAAATAATTGGTGAATAATCAACAAATCAATTTAGATACCTAGGAATCGATTAATGATCATTATAACATGTATAGACCATTAAGGGATTACGCTAATCCTATGGTAGATGAAATTTACTTAAGAATTCAAACCCTTGTCTTTGAAGCTAACACATTTGAACTTAAACCCACTATCATCCAAATGGAGCAGTACAACTAATTTGGGGAACCCTATCTGAGGATCCAAATTTAAAGTCAGTAAGTTGTCGGTCGTCAACATAGGAAAAACTATTTAATTTAACATATATAGATATATATATATATATATATATATATATATATATTTTAGAAACAAGACCTAACCAATCTTGTACATGCAATGGATTAAATAAACAAGCACAACACCATAAGCGACATACCTTTCGTGAGGAATAGATGCATTACTTGATACAAGACTCAATTAAGTAAACAAAAGAATTTATGACATCCATTTTAGTCCGTGAAAAATTTATGTTGATAGACAAGTTCCCTTATCTAAAATGAAAGATTAGACAAGGTTTATATTAAGCTGAGTTTCAAATTTTTCTATAAAAGCACGCCCAGGGAGATAGGAGGGTTTATGTTCTAACGAACAATAAATCCAATAAATCTTAAGTTGTTGGATTTATGTTCTTCACATCCAATAAATCTTAAGTTTTATTATTTAAGGCTTAGACTTGCATAACAAAGTCATACAAATAGCCTGGGAGATAGGAGGGTTTATGTTCTAACGAACAAAAACCTCAGAGCCTAAATCGAGTTAGGGCTTATATTTCACAACGTGGTTGTGCAAATACCAAAAGATAAATTGAGGATTTATGTCGTACTAGATAATCTACCTCAAAATCCTATAATTTGTTATTTAATTTTAAAGAAAGTTGTTGTTATAGATCTGTTTGCTCCCTCAAAGCTATTTCAATGTACATTCTTGTCATGCTGCTAAGAAACTTAGTTTTAAGCTCCTTGTTGAAGCGAAAGCTCTAAGTAAGAACTTTATGTCTGATGTTTTCTTTCAATCATTATTAATCTAATTAATTAATAAGTATTTTTTTGGGTTTTATAGTGATCCACTTTAGGTAAACTGACTACTGTTTTCTATCTTACAGGACTTGCAATTACAAAAGTGAAAGTAATAGGATAGTAAAAGAAAATGGTGTAATAAAATTGCTGTGAATATTTAAATGAGCGTACAAGGGACTTTCATACCACTACATGGTTAGCATCATAAATCATAATATATTTGCAAGAAATTTAAATAAATTACATGAAAGTAAATAGGAGCATTCGATACGAGAAAAGTCAGAAAACGACCGTAGTGAAACCCAACCAAGTAAAAGAAAACCTATAGTCACATATGGAAGATCAGAGCTAAGTGTAAGACATTGGTAAAGGTTGGGCCTCAAAGCTGGACTGTGTGCTTCCCAATCTTAAGTAAGAGCTACCAACTTGATAATCTACAGAGGGCAGTCCTAACCTCGATCCAAGTGATTAACTGTGGATCTATATAAGTTTTTATTTTTAATTTAATTTTTATGCATGTAGAATTTACTTTAATAGTAAAAATAAATATCATTTTTGTAAATACTTTGCAAAGTAGTATAGTCCACATGTTAATTATGTTGATTGAGCTAGGACTACAGTCAGCCTAAGAGCATCAGGGGATACAATCTTATCAAGAGTAGGCGAATAGTATCATCGGTCCTATCCTCTCCCTTTATTTAAGGTCCTTGAGGTAGGAAATAAAATTTTAAATCCTGCTTCATTTTCATCACTTAGCACATATTAACATTATCGTCATCACCCTAGCCACCTACAACTCAGACTTACACATGCCTGATGACCGAAATGTGGCAAAAACAAATATCCCCATTTGCCAAGGACAAAAATAAAGAAAATTACTCAGATTTCATGTGAAAAATATAAAAAACACATGGACTAATATTTAAAATTAAGTTTACACAATAAACTTTAAAAAATTGAAAAAAAATACAAAACACTTATCTCAAACTTCTCCCCAAGAAAATCTCCTATAGTTCGTTTGAATAATTCTTAACTCTCCGTACAATCTCACTCCAATAGACACACCCTCTCACTTGAAGAGATACAAGCCACACACATCTTCCTTACTCTTCTCAACAGCCCCCATGCAACCACCACAACAGACTTACCCTCACCATCCTAAAATAACCCTCCAAATCCCTAAGAGTCACTTCAAAAGCTTGTTCAAAATTTGCCTAAATATATTGTATCTTAAAAAATTGATTCTGGCACCAAGGCACCAGTTTGGACACGTAAGCGCCAGTCTTCTAGATGCATGAATTAACTGCATAGTGCCATGGAGCTCGGCTCTCTATTTCTATGTGTAGGGTCTGACCCTTAGGAGCCAAAAGCTGGTGCCTAGGCGCCAGTTCAATTTGTGCTCATGTTCTCCATTTTACCTCATTTTGTTGTATTTTTGCTCCTTTTTCTCCAAAACTCCACCTCTTGTACCTTAAACAAAAAAAAATGCAAAATAACTTCCATTGAAGTGCAATATCATTAAAAATGAGCATAAAATATCTATAAAAAAGATAGCACATTTTAAGGCATGTTAGCCATTTGAGGAGGAAGTCATATTCTGAACCACATAAGTGGATGTGAAGAAAGGGACGAATCACTATTCAGTGTGGTTGTTACTATAACTTTGTTGTGTATAAGAAAAGGAATCCTTTAGGCATCCTAATATGTGATGAAGTGGATTTTATGCCTTCTGTGATAAAGAAGATGATCAAAATAATGGTTTCCTAGCATGTCCTACCCAACAACTGCATCATCAACATTTATGAAGATGGGGATTGCATTCCACCTCACATAGATCACAATGATTTTGTTAGACCCTTATGCACAATATTCTTTATCAGTAAATGCAACATAATGTTTGGCAAGGAACAAGATATTATCAAACTAGATAAATTCTCATGACCAGAGAAGATTCTCTTGCCTGTTGGGTCTATTCTAGAACTTAAAGGGAATGGAATTTACTTGGCAAAGCATTTCATTCCAGGCATTCCATGACGAAGGGTGTCTTTCACTTTCAAGAGAATGGATGACAACAAAGTTCCTAGTGGATATTGTCTGACTTGGATCTCTAAGGACTACAGCTTTCGGAGTTGTGAGACAACACACCTCTAAGCTTATACAAAAGGAATTTTTCTGCTATAGTATAACTTAGGAGGAGGGCTAGTCTCCAAAATTCCAAACTACCAGGGTGGACATGACAGATTACTCAAAGACATATATAACTCTTCAAAGGCAGATGTTATTTGTATGCTTTTCAAGATAAACACCACACCTCATTATCAGATTGAGCTTTTGTTGTCTCAAATTTTTTGAAGAAAAACAAAGATTGCATTTTCCATCATGTACAATTGATTCAATACCGTTGGACTACATCTAGGATTCGATCCTACAAATATTAATGAACAAAGAATGATATCAATATTTTTTTTAAAGGGAAAGGAGCACTAATCGACTCCCTACATGTTAATAAAAAAGGTGATTACAAAGTTTGGGTAGGGAGAGGATCCCCCAAAACAAACTAACCAAAAAAAGATACGATACTCACACCTAAAGAGGTGCTCAACCTCAATACAACTCCACTCACAATCACCAAGAAAATAATAGACAAAATTAAAAAACTTAACTAAAAAAAAGGTTATATACCCAAATATATGCATGTATACCCAATCAATTGATCCAGAACAAATAAAGTTTAAAACCAATAGAAGCTACATGAAAATCGAGAACTAAAGAAAAAAAACTTCTAGATCCAATGCAAAGAGGGCTCTCGAAACAAAATAAATCCTGTAAACTCTAACACCTAATATAGGAGGTAATAGAAGCGGTACCATGAAGCCGAGGAATGCTAAACAATCACTGGGTAAACATGAAAAGCGGAGGAGCAGTCGATATCCCACAACATAATTACCTACAATTGAAATAAAAGGAACAAAAACTAGATTCCATCTAGTAGCACAGAAAATCTAGTCAGTGTAAGTAGGAGGTGGCTAATAACCATATCAAACATCAAAACTTTAATTAGAGTAATACCTGTGACAACATCTCGCAACACCGTACCCTAGAAACCATTTATCCATCAGAAATAAGTTAAAAAAGAAGACACATGCAATAGAGAATAAAGGTAAACATTAAGTCTAATCCCAAACATTGCTCGAAAAACATTAAAACTAAATTCTTATAAAGGGGACTCCCAAATTATCCTCATTTAGAAGGATTCTCAAAACACTAGGTGGTTGTAATTCAACCAATATATTAGCATTACCCAATCTCGCCAACCAACCAGCAGGTGTATTACATTCCCTAAAAATTAAACTCAAGTGCATTGTGAGGTTGTTAGTGGATATAATGAATCAAATCCTATTAATAATTTTTACAACATCCCAAGGAGGTTGTTGAATTTTAAAGAGAATTTGGTAAAGTGTCCTGGAATGAGATTCAACATAAAAATTACAAAGCTGAAATATTGTAGCCACCTGTATCTCAAGAAGAACAACCCAACAATCTAATTCTAGAGGGAATTTTACAATGACAGCTGAAGAAACATAACATAGAGTATTACCCAAAGAATCTCTAAAAACATCACCAACCCCTGCCGCAGTGTTAGACCAACTGCCATCAATATTTATTTTGATCCAACCAAATTTAGAAGGTTGCCAACTAAAAACCAGAGGCCTCTAGATAGTAGGAGAGGCAACACACTGGGTTTCACCAAGAAAAATTTCTGCATAATTTAAAGTAATGTGATAAACTATAACAAAACAGTAATGAAGTAGGATGGGGAGAATTTTGGTACTTGTAGTTTTTTCTGGCCATCCAAAGGAACCAAAAAATTGTCAAAGGGAAATGTTCAACCTTATTTTAAACATAAGATGAACCTTTCCAAAATGAGATGGTATCTTTGACCTTAGAAAATGGAGGCCAAACCACAACAAAATACTTACCGATCATACCCCAAACATCTTTAGCATACTGACATTCATAAAATAAATGTGCATAATTCTCCTCATCTCTAGAACAAATGTATGTAGCATTTAGAAGCCAATAGCATTTAGAAGCCAATCTCAGGCTCTTTAATTTCCATATATCATATAATGGAAGCATTGATATGAAAAACCTCCAAAGGAAGAAAGAAATGGTAGGGGAAATATGTTTCTGCCAAATTACATTCCCCCACTCCCAAACTGAGAAAGTATGCAAATTTTTATAAAGCATCTTGGTAACATATGCCTGTAAACTAAATTTCTACATAGAGACATCACTTTTGTTTTTAACAATAGAAATTTGAGCAACCTTTAATGCATTATTACCAATAATGCATTATTACCAATAGAATAGTAGCCATCGACTTATCAATATCTCATGATCCATCTATCCAAAAATCTTAAATCACATTATCACTAGTTGTAGCATCTGTGGGAGAAACATTGCTCAAACCCCATTGCTCATGCCAAAACCAATGTCACAGTAAATGAAATTATCTGCCACAGCTGTAACATTAATAATAGATTCCCAGATTTTAGGGTCACCAACCTTCCAAGAAACTAAAGCGGGGTGCAGATGCTTACGGTACTTCTTATGCATGAATTGAGCCCAAAGAGAAGCCCTTGCTATGAATTTGAACCACAACTTAAATTTGTTGATATGTGAAAGGTGTTCTATGTTTTTGAAACCAACTTCCTATCGGCACTAAAAGGTTAAGGAGTTGTCCGTTGGAAGCTGTCGGTCGCCAGAATTGAAATCCCATCCCCCACTTCAGAGGGACATTTAATTTACATATATATTTAATTTACATATATATATGTTTAATTTTAAAATAAATATGAAATCAAACTGATCCAATATGTTTCAAAGTTTAGATGAAAGAGTACTACACCTAAAGCTATCTATCTATCCCGAAAGATAAACACAAGATTTGAGGGTGAGGCTCAATCAAATAAACTAAGAAATATACGACATCCGTTTGCTCTGCAAAAACCATTTTATTTATAAGCCGACAAGTTATCCTAATTAATATGAAAAATTAAATAGGGTTTACATTAATCTAGGTTTAGAAAGTTTCCTATAAAGGTACACCCTTATAGTTAATTAAATCTTAGATAACTGAAGTCACATAAGAAAACTCTCGATAAAAATCAGGGAATATTGTCTTCAAGGAATTCAAAAGTATAGGAATTTTCAACTAGATTGAACAAGGAGGTGTGAAGGGAGAATGACTCAAATTTGGAACATTTTATGGAATTCAAAGAAAGAAAGACTAGGGGATGTCATAAATTCGAAGAAGAACCTTTGTAACTTCCTAAACTACTTTATGGTTTGGCTTCAGTTTAGAGGAGAAATGTTTAAAAGTTTAATCCTACCAATTTTATTAATTTAAGGCTCACATTTGTGTGAAACGATCACAAAAATAGCCTGGAAGATGTGAGGATTTAGGTCAAGACAAACGACAACCTCGAAATCCCAAAACAGGTTAGGGCTTATATTGTGTAGCAGAGTTATACAAAAGCCTAAAGATAAGTTGAGGATTTATGTTGCATAAGCAAGCAACCTCAAAGTCCTATGGCTTGTTGTTCATATTTAAGAAATGATTTAGCTGGAATAAACATGTTCTGCTGTTGAAGATGACCGTGCTACCCAAAATGCTAGCTCCAAGCTCCTCGTCGTGGTGAGTTAAGTTTTCTAGTGTGTCAAGTCTTGCTGTCAAATGAAATATTGCTAAGGGTCATGGTTATTTAAATATTATGGGGCATATTAAAGTTAATTAGAGCAACACCGGTTAGGATCCTACAATTTCCTCATTTCGGTACCACTATTTTCTTTCGGATTCACTTAGTCTAAATGACTTTACTAAACTCAACTCAATGAGTTCCATACTTTCATTTAGACTGTGAGAAATCTCATTAGCAACCATAGGTTACCTCCTTCGAGGGATTTCCGATCATCTGATAGAGACATTTTAATTTAGTTGCAATTTTTATTTGTGATGTTTGTGATTAAATTTTGAGTTGTCTTATATTTTAAATATTGTGACAGTGAATTTTATCTTGTTTGAATTTTTTTTAAAATTTTTTTTTTTGGTTTTGTGGATATCCTAACAGTTTTGATTTTCATGCAGGGTGAAATAGTTGTTTAACATGCAGTTTAAAACAAGAAGTGCATAAAGGTAAATGCAACAATTTAAAAGCGTACCTATTGATTCTTCTCGTTCCTCCACTTGAAAGGTTAGTACTCGTAAGACATGTATATAATTTTGTAGATTAAATTGTAGAAGTAAATGAAGGTATATCTTTCAAATCCCAAGTTATGACTTCATAGAATCTCAGAAGATCTTAATGGATGATTTTAAAATAAAATATAACAAGTTCATTTTGCCTTCAAAATACCTAAAAGATTTCAAAGTGTTCAGGGAATGACCCTATACTACTTTGAGGATCTCTTGAATTATTTTGAGTATATTATTTGAACGTATCATATTGTTCTATTAAACACCCTGAGGTTGAAATTAAGGTTACCCCATTACCCAGTGAACATTGGCATTTTGACCATCCCAAGAGATGAAGTTAGATAGTCTCTTAACATTTTATTTGATAGTTATGTCAGTGGGTATCCCAAAGGACAAGTCCAAAGTCAGTAAGGATTTTAATTCTCAGAGCTAAAGTTGGGCCTAAAGTGTTTGAAAATGTTTAACAATTAATTAAGTCCATGTTTTCTAATCGCAAGTTAAGACAATTCTTGCACATCAAACCTAGTTCACTATTAGGCCCTCTTAAATTCAATTTTCAAAGTGATTTAAATATTGGAATGAAATTTCAATTCTCATCAAAATCAAAATTAATAACTAACCACCAATTTTTGGGCTTTAAGATAGGTGAATTACCATCTTCATAGCCTAAGGCCATTAATTTAGAATCATCTTATTGAATTAACCTCCAAATTGTGATGATTAATAGAATTGCATCAATATCCTTATTATGAGGCGAGTGACAAGTTAGTTTCTACCATTTACCCTTTATATTTCAATCATCCAAAAAGGTTTATTATGATTGATATTACCCATTTACCCTTTGATTAATCCTAAAATTTAATTAAGGCAATATAACTCCAGAATTACCATTTTGCCCCTGGGGCTCCCAGTTCATAACTTATTAAATATAGCTCAAGTGACTTACAAAAATAATTTTGAAGAAAACCACAAGAAAATACTTGGGAAAATCTCGAAGGAAATAACAAGTTAACGATAAAAAGCTGAAGTGGACTATAAGCATTCAAGTTTGGGTGGGCTCAGAAACTATATATATATATATATATATATATATATTTGGGGAAAGGAGCATATGTGGCTCTCTACATGTATGTTAAACATGGGAATACAAAACAAGGAGATAAACCAGGTTCCTCCAAAAAGAAAAAGCAAAAATCTAAGACAAGGATCAACCTATTGAGGAACCCTTTCCAACAAAGCAAAAACTAAGTATACCAAAATTACATGTATAACCCCCAAGCTAACTAACAGAGATTGTGAATGAGGTGCACAGCAACTGTAGATGACCAGCAAAAACCCAATGAACTTCTGATTTGCAAACCAACATTCAGTTCTACAATTTTATCCACAAGTCGATCACGCCGTTGGGCGTAGGACCGCCATCAACCTAAGACGGCAAGGGTCCCATGCTAGTCTTGTGTCGATGAATAATATTATCATCCTACGGTTCACCATGTCCCTTGATTGGGTCCTGATGTCATAGGATGGAATATTATTTTGCTCTACCACCGGAGTGCCTCTGTCATCACCGCTGTAAGCCCCAAAATAAACAACCTACTTACGACCTTGCTTCATGGTTTCATATATATATATAGCGATGACTAAATATGTGCACTTATGTATCAGACATAAGTATCTAAAACCTAAACCAAGAAGCAAGGAAAAGAAACCAAAACAAGCAATAAACACAAAGAAAGAAGATTAAACCACCTCCAAAATGAACTTAGAAAAGAAAAACCAGAACGGCAAGAAGGTTGGCCTAGAACATCCGACTGATGGGACTTTCTCAAATAAGTAAAGAGGTGAAGTACAATCCCCATTTTAGCCATGAAAGATACTAGAAGATACAACTTAAAAACTTCCAAATCAATCCTGAATTTTCCCAAATATCAAAAGATTCTTCAACTTTTCTTTCTCTTCATTTTTTTTATATTGCAATCAATTTGGTCCGCATAATTGGGCTCCAAAAACTTTCCAAACTTTCCATAGATCATTCTTCAAAAAGAGACATTCAAATTCCTTCAAACATAAAAAATGACAAATTTCATTTCACGAACATCAAAACATTCAATGTTGCCTCAAGCCCAAGATTTCTAATGAAACATAAGTCCAACATAATCCAATTCAGGGATCTATATAGGTGCTCATGGCCAAAGAAATAAGGAAGAACCAATCAACAGGTGAACAAAGGACCAAGTAGCATAAGAAGGAGGCTCACGGACAAGGGCAGCAAAAGGGCCACCCAAACAAGGACCAAAACCAACAGCCACAGGCTCGCGGGTAATGGGGATTATATGGGGAGGCACCAACTAATCTCTCAATACAAAGGAACCCCAAATAGGTAATTCTTTCGTAGGGACAACAAAGAGAAACCAATAGTCTCAAAGAACAGAAAGGGCAGCAACAAGGAGCTCACGTCTAGTTGCAACTGATAAAAGAAAAATATGTTGACATTTCCATACCTACTTTATACTTTTTTTAATGATATTGCACTTTAAAGAAAGGTATTTTTTTATGTTTTGTTTCATGAATGATGAATTAGGGTCATTGGAGAAAAAAGATACAAAAAGGAGCGAATTTGGAGCGAAAAGGACCAAAATGTGAAGATTTGAACTCGGCCGCCAACGGCGCCCTCGACCCGAACAGCGCCCTCGAGGACAAAATTCTTCAGAAGCCCGCCGACAGCGCCCTCGAGGCCGCCGACGGCGAGATCGACGATTATGCCTACTTAAGCTTTGGATGAGGGCAAATTTTGAAGGGATGCTTAGGGGGGCCAAGCTTAGGTAACTCTTGGAAAAGCTCATCCACAACTTTAAAAGAACATTTTGGCCGAAAATTAATTGGGCTTGGAGGTCCTCAAGCCTGGAGAGCCTAGAGGAGGTGAGAGTCTATAAGCTCTGAAAATTAGAAAGGTTCCATTAGTGTGCAACAATTGTGAGGATTTCTTCGAGAAATTGTAAGAGTGGAGGGAAAGTGAGAGATTTCTTCCTCCTTGCTACTTTGAAGAGGAATTCTGTGTGCTGTAAAGAAAGGAAGAGATTCACAGGAACTTCGAGGAGTGTTCTTGGTGGGAACTTAGAGATAAGTTATTTACTTGTTATAGTTTATATGACTTTGATTTTATACATGAATTCTGAGTTTTATTGTGTTTTCCCCATGGTTCTAAGTAGATTTCTTTGTCTTTCTCCTTATCTTGAGATTTGTGAAATGGTGATTTGAATTGGTGAAGCCATGAAAATGTTTAAGAAATTGTGATGATCTTTTCACTTCGATCTTAATTTACTTTCAATCTGGCCAATTGATTTGTTAAAATATGTTGAGTTTTACAACTAAAGTGAAGATTACATCCAAGATTCAGGGAGGTTAAAGACCTTGGAAGTTGGGTG
>NW_018226833.1:212382-213756 GCF_001263595.1 Phalaenopsis equestris
GCGTAGAATTGGATATTTTAGAATTGGATATTTTAGAGTGATAGACTAAAATCCCCAATTTGGTCCAATGGTTTGGGTTCTGAAGTACAGATGTTAGCCCGCACGTGAGGGGAACGTGGGAGCTCCGAAGTGAGGGCCGGTAACCTCCCAGCCTAGCCATAGATTCAGTAAAAAAGCATAGGAATTGTTAATTTTCTTTATGCCTGGACCAAAGGGTAAAGAATAGGTATGCTCTTATTTAACACAATATAAGTTGAACTAATTCATTTTATCCATTCACTATAATTTCTTGACAAGGAGAAGGATGTTTTCTTATATATTGAATATCATTATCAAACCCTACTTTATATCATTAGTTATTTATTAGTTATTAAAATTATCTATTTATTTCAGTTGCCTATTAGATATGGAGGAAGATAAAGAAATACCTATCATTTTAGGGAGACCATTTTTAGCTACTAGAAAAACAATGTTCAAAAAGGAGAATTAAGAATTAACTATGAGAGTTAATGATCAAGAAGTGACTTTTAACATTGCAAAATCTATGAAATACCCTGTTGTTGAAAGAGATAATGAATGTTTTCACATGGAAATTATTGAACATCTACTGAACGAACATTTTAAAGAACATTTTGAAGATAAAAAGAATTTTGAAAAAGAAGAGTATTTTGAAGAACAAATTGAAGAGAATGATGAAATTAGTTTGGATAAATTAGAAAATGAAGAATTCGATTATGTTCAAGAAAGATTTGAGATGTTGGATATTACAGAAAATACTGATAAGAATTTATTTCCTTCAATTATAAAACCACCTGAACTTGATATAAAACCATCCTTCAATTATAAAACCACCTGAACTTGAGTTGAAAACATTACCTAATCACTTGAAGTATGTGTTTTTGGCAGACTCATCTACATTACCTGCTTTTATATATTAAGAATTAAATGATTTACAAGAGCAAAGACTGTTAGATACTTTAAAAAGATATAAGAAAGCTTTTGGTTGGACCATAGCTGATATTAAAGGAACCAGTCCTTCGATCTGTATGCACAAAATTATATTAGATGAACATAATAAACCAAGAGTTGATCCACAAAGGAGATTAAATCCAATGATGAAAGAAGTGGTGAAGAAGGAAATTTTGAAATGGTTAGATTTTGGAATTATATATCCTATTTCAGACAGTGCGTGGGTAAGTCCAATTCATTGTGTTCCTAAGAAAGGAGGAGTGACTGTTGAAACTAAAGAAAATAATGAATTAATACCTATCAGACAAGTTACTGGGTGGCGTATTTGCATTGATTATAGAAAATTAAACACTGCCACAAAGAAAGATCACTTCCCTTTACCCTTTTTAGATCAAATAGTGGATA
>NW_018226833.1:213877-215349 GCF_001263595.1 Phalaenopsis equestris
TTTTGCTTTTCGAAGAATGCCTTTCGGATTATGTAATGCGTCTGCAACATTCCAGAGATGTATGATGTTCATATGTAGTAATTTAATTGATGATGGATTGGAAGTATTTATGGATGATTTCTCTGTATTTGGAACATCATTTGACGCATGCTTAAATTACCTTGAAAAAGTTTTGGAGTTATGCGAAAGAACTAATTTAGTTCTAAATTGGGAGAAATGTCAATTTATGGTTGCATGAGGAATTGTGTTAGGGCATAGATTTTCGGAAGATGGTATGGAAGCAGACCCTACAAAAATTCAAGTTATATCTAACCTAACACCTCCTACTAATGTAAGAGAGGTTAGAAGTTTTCTTAGACATGTTGGATTTCTAAAAAGTTTCTAAACCTCTATGCCAAATTTTAGAAAATGACAAGAAATTTGAATTTACTGAAAGCTGTTTAAATGTCTTCGAGTCATTAAAGAAAAAATTAATCACAGCCCCTATTACGGTTTCACCTAACTGGCAGAAATCATTTGAACTGATGTGTGATGCTAGTGATGATGCTATTGGAGATGTTCTTGGACAAAGGTACGAAAAGATTTTTAAAGTTAAATACTACGCTAGTAAAACTCTTAATGATGCACAAATTAACTATACTGTTACTGAAAAACAGTTACTGGCTATTGTGTATGCTTTTGATAAATTTAGATCTTAATTAATTGGAGCTAAATGTGTTGTGCATACTGATCACTCTGCTATTAAATATCTGATGCAAAATAAGGATGCTAAACCAATGCTGATTAGATGGATACTATTGATTCAAGAATTTGATCTTGGGGTTATTGATAGAAAGGGAACTGATAATCAAATTGCTGATCATTTATTGAGATTAGAAAACTATGAATTATCTAACACCGATAATGAAATTACAAACAGTTTCCTTGATGAACGACTTTATAATATTAATGAGTGAAAAATACCATGGTATGTTGATATTGTTAATTATATTGTAAGTGATATTTTGACACCTATGCTGACACCACAACAACAAAGAAAATTTATTCATGATGCGAAAGCATATTTTTGGGATAAGCCTTATTTATATAAATAATGTAAGGATCTTATTATGAGGAGATGTGTACCTTATGAAGAAACTGAGCTGATCATTCAGAAATGTCATGATTTTGAATTTGAAGGACATTTTGGGATTGTAAAACTACTTATAAAATTTTACAAGCTAGATTTTATTAGCCTACTATATTTAGAGATGTTTATAGATACATAAAAACTTGTCATCAATGTCAACGAGTAGGCAATATATCTAGAAGAAATGAAATGCCTCTAAATTTCATATTGAAAGTTGAGATCTTTGACGTTTGAGGATTAGATTTTATGGGACTGTTTATTCCTTCATTTAGGAACTTATATATATTAATTGTTATAGACTACGTTTCTAAGTGGATTGAAGCACAAGCTTTACCTCGTTGTG
>NW_018226833.1:215420-216512 GCF_001263595.1 Phalaenopsis equestris
TGAAGTTTCTAATAGAGAGATTAAACAAATAATTGAAAAGACTGTAAACCCTAGTAGAATAGATTGATCCACTAGATTTGATACTGCATTATGGGCTTACAGGACTGCTTATAAAACTCCTATTGGAATGACTCCATACAGACTGATTTTAGGAAAGATTTGTCACTTACCAGTAGAATTGAAGCATAAAGCATATTGGGTGATTAAAGAATTCAATTATAATTTGAAAGATGCTGGTATGAAGAGATTGTTATAATTAAATGTAATTAAATGAATTGGAAGAATAATTAAGAAATGAATCTTATGATAACGATAGAATTTATAAAGAAAAATTAAATTTATGGCATGATAGGAAGATTAACCAAAAGAACTTTGAACCAGGACAAGAAGTTTTGCTTTACAATACTAGGCTGAAGTTATTCCCTGGAAAATTGAAGTCTCGTTGGTTAGGGTCATTTACTGTGGCTCAAGTTTATACTTACAGAGCAGTTGAAATTGAAGATCAGAAAATGTAAATGGACATAGATTAAAACCATATTATGAAGGTAAAAGACCAAATATTAAAGAGGTTTTAATGATCCGTCAATCTGAATAACACCTGAATAGGTCGGGCTGACGACGTTAAACCAAGCGCTTTATGGGAGGCAACCCATATTTATCTTTAATTTATTCACAATTATAGTAGTTTTTATTTGAGATTATCGCTAGTTTATGGTAGTATTAAGCTCTACTACTCTTTTTACTCTTGAAACACCTTAAAAATTGGATCCATGAAGAAAAAATGGGATGAAGAAAAATTAAGAAAAATTGGAACGCATTCGTACCAGAGCGAAACTGTGAAAATTTTGCCTTGGACGCTGACGGCGCCCTCGATGCCGCCGACGGTAGGTTTTTTCTAAGAGTCCAAACAAAATTAATACAGAGGCACGTTGACGGTACCCTCGAGGCCGCCGATGGGGAGACTGGTGAGATGACAATTTTATGTGTTCGAGTGGCGGTTTTTGACGGTTTTTGGGCAGGAATAGTCTTTTTAAACTCAAAAATTCAAATTCTAATTCATATTTTCCCTCCAAAAATGAAGTGAAACTCTAC
>NW_018226833.1:216602-216836 GCF_001263595.1 Phalaenopsis equestris
TGCGAAAGTTTATTAGTGCGGAAGCGCAACGAATCTTCAACAAGTTACTAACGAAGAAAAGATTGATCAAGGAAGAACAAGGATTCATGAATCGCAGATTAAATAATCCCATGATGGATATTGAAGAAACAATAGTGCGGCAAAGATGGGAAGTGTTGTGCTACACTACTGCCGCCGTGGTGGTTCCAGTGGTAAAAGAGTTTTATGCAAATTTACATGGAATCAACCAGGGAG
>NW_018226833.1:216889-218992 GCF_001263595.1 Phalaenopsis equestris
TTTTAAAAAGAGGAGATTTATTGAGTAATTTCATCCCAACGAGAAACCAGATGAATAAAAAAAAAAAAAAAAAAAAAAAAAGGGACAAAATTGACGACTGGGAAACAAGAGAAAACGAGTTTGTTAGTTTTTCGGCAACACTCCTGAATCCCATTTCGAAACATTGGAACTTTTTTATTTCTGCAAAACTATTACCGACAATGAAGATCAGTAAAGTTTCTAAGGAAAGTGCCATTTTGAATTACTGCATTCAAAGGGGACTGCCGATCGACATTGGATCTATAACTGTGAAGTCAGTTTTGGGCCTGATTGTTCATGGATCCACTTATGGGCTTGGAAACCCCTCCACAATTTTCTCACTTTGTAGTCAGTTCCAAGTGTCCTCTGAAAATTTGGAAAAGGTACTGCTACCTTGGAAGCCTTTGGACCCATCTGAAAGATTCCCATCATTTGAAGATGAAAATGACATGGCCATGATAGTTGATCAATCATCTCATAATTAACTACCACTTTAACCCTTAGTCCCTGATAAGTCTTTGGTGATCCTGCGCCGAATCAAAAAATTGGAAAAGGAAGTACAAAATGTCATGAATGTGATTAATAATATCTCTGATTTCTTCGATCATCTGGACTGGAGGATGAAGGAACATTTCAAACATTCTGGACATCTAGAAGATAGTTTGATACAACTGATGAGGAGGATGAAATTAATTGAGGAGGATTCTACTGAAGAATTTCCATTCCGACCCTTCTACAACCTCTTCGTTCATGTGCAAGCATTGGGTGATCTTAGAGGAGAATCGAGTACCGAGTCTGAGGATTAGTAGATTTATATTACTATCTATATGTCTATCTATGTATTTTGATTTGAACCTTGTATTTGTATTTGCTTTAGAATTATGCTTATAGATCTCTATATAGTTGAGACTAAGCATAGGATGTTTTTTTTTCAGCGTTTTGAGTGTTGTGTCTTGGATTGCGACGCTGAATTAAGGTATTGAGGTTGAGAAAATACCAATTTTAGTTGTGTTAAGTAATGTATATTGCACCCCTTGGAATTTATATATAAATGTGATGTTTTGTGTTGTGAAAGTTTATATGTGCTAAGTACATCATTTAGAAATTTAAAATTATGTCTATAATGATTAAACAAATGTCGTTTAGGCTTAGAATTGATCAAAATCGCAAAAATCTGGAATTTGGACAAAATCAATAGAGCCCGCCGAAGGTGCCCTCGACGCCGCCGACGGTGAGATTTTCCCGAGACTTAGGATTCAAATTCCGTTTAAGCGCACCGACGGCTAGCTCACGAAAAACACCTTTAACTGCAATTTTAACCAATCAACCACCACTATTCATCATCCCCTTCCTCCTAAAAATGTCATTTTCAACCTAGAGCTTGAGAGATCTTAGATTAGGAGGCAATTTCAAGGCTTTTTGACACTGAATTTGATCATCTTTAGGTAAGAGCTTCACTCCAAGCAAAAAATATTTGATTTTTACCATGAATTTCTCCCACATTGAGGAGATCCGAAAATTTGGGAATGTAAAGGAAATTTGGGAAGAGATTCATGGATTTTATCGTTGAACTCTTAGAATTACTCTTGGAAGCCATGATTTACATATTTGAAGTAATTTACATATTTGAAGTAATATTCATGATTTACATATTTGAAGTAATATTTGGAATTTTTCTATAATTTTATTAGATTGAAATGGCTCCACGATAAAAGAAACGGGTTGAGTTCGACGAGTCTCGCTTCGTCAATGTGATGGCTCAAACAAAATTTACTTCCATAGCTCCTGTATTTAAAAGAAAGAAGTGCATACAAGATTGAGTTTTTGAAAGTCTGGGAGGAGAAATCAAACGAGTTACTGCCTAACAGAGATGGGAAAACTTATGTTACACTACCAATAAAGCTGATGCAAATGTTGTGAAGGAGTTCTATGCCAATGTGATTTATTCTAATGACAGAATCGTTCAAGTGCGTGGATTCACTGTTGAGTTTACTGCTGCCCGCATCAACACTTTTTACGAAGTCCCAAACTCTTATATCTGCCACTATGAATCCTTTAGTACGATGGAAGGCCCCCTGAATGATG
>NW_018226833.1:219735-220530 GCF_001263595.1 Phalaenopsis equestris
GCTGATCAAGGCGATGAAGATATAGCTTGGGATTTTGATATATAATGAAGTTAATGTACTTATGTTTGTATTTTTATTTTATGTAATCTTTTTGTAAGAGAAATGGATGTTTATGTATTTGGATTTTCATTTTGTGTACTTGGATAAATTTAAATTTTTATAAAGTTAGTGTGGTAGTTTTTTTCATTTTTGCAGTTTTAATTGTTTAGTATTGTGATTGTGTTGGGAAATGTTGTGCTTGTTTTAGTTTTATACTTATTTCAAAATCTCATTACCCAGAAATTCCTCTAATGATTTTTATGTGTAGAAAGCTCCTACTATTACTGACCAGATGAAGTAAAAATTTTAGAAGGCCTGCAGAAATTTTAGAATGATAAAAATTCCTATAATACTGAGGTATGATTTATATTTATAGTTTTTTTTCTTTCTTTTTTAAAGTTTTTCATGCAAAGTTTTTTTAAAATTTAAGTTTGGGGGAGGGAAGAAAAAGTTTCTTAAGAACTTAAAAATTTAATTGTTCTCAAATGTATTTCAAATAAATTTGATTTTGATTTGAAGAAAAATGCACATTTATATGAAGTTATGTTAGGGAAGTAAAATTTTTAATATATAAATGAGTAAGAGAATTTAGTTAAAATTTATAGTAATGAAGAAAAATTTAAAGTTAAAAAATTTTTAATGTGGAAAAAAAGGAAACTACATTTTGAAGTATTAAGAATATGGAAATTCATTTGGGAAGAAAAGATTGGTGCTCAATGATGTAAAAACTATGAAATATTTATAAGGTAAAGAAAT
>NW_018226833.1:221117-221695 GCF_001263595.1 Phalaenopsis equestris
TCTCAACTGCATCAAAGGAAAAGGGGATTTTGATCAAAGGAAAATATGTTGAGATTTTCATACCTATTTTATACTGTTTTTAATGATATTGTAATTTAAAAAAAGGTATTTTTTGAAGTTTTGTTGCAGGAATGATGAATTAGGGTCGTTGAAGCAAAAAGATACAAAAAGGAGCGAATTTGGAGCAAAAAGGACCAAAACGTGAAGATTTGAACTAGGCCGCTGACGGCGCCCTCGACCCCGCCGACGAAGAGTTTTTTTCCGAAACTACAGGACAAAATTCTTCAGAAGCTCGCCCACGGCGAGATCGACAGTTATGCCTATACAAGCTTTGGATAAGGCCAAATTTTGAAGGGATGCTTAGGTAACTCTTAGGAAAGCTCATCCACAACTTTAAAAGAATATTTTGGCCGAAAATTAAGGGGGCTTGGAGGTCCTGAAGCCTGGAGAGCCTAGAGGAGGTGAGAGTCTAGAGGCTCTGGAGGTTAGAGAGGTTCTATTAGTGTGTAAAAATTGTGAGGATTTCTTCAAGAAATTGTAAGAGTGGAGGAAAAGTGAGAGATTTCTTCCTCATTGCT
>NW_018226833.1:221862-222302 GCF_001263595.1 Phalaenopsis equestris
TCTGAGTAGTTTTCTCTGTCTTTCTCCTTGTCTCGAGATTTGTAAAATGATGATTTGAATTGGTAAAACCATGAAAATATTTAAGAAATTATGATGATCTTTTCACTTCGATCTTAATTTACTTTCAATTTGGCCAATTGATTTGTTAAAATATGTTGAGTTTTACAACTAAAGTGAAGATTACATCCAAGATTCAGGGAGGTCAAAGCCCTTGGAAGTTGGGTGCAAATAAATAGGAAAATAACATTATCGGGCCTAGAATTGGAGATTTTAGAGTAACAGACTAAAATACCCAATTTGGTCCTATTAATTGGGTGTTGAAGTGCAGATGTTAGCCCTCAGGTGAGGGGAGCATGGGAGCTCCGAAGTGAGAGCCGGTATGCTCCCAGCCTAGCCGCAGATTCAGTAAACAAGCATAGGATTAGTCTATGTTCTTTATG
>NW_018226833.1:222334-241984 GCF_001263595.1 Phalaenopsis equestris
GTATGCTCCTATTTGGCACAATATAAATTGAACTAATTCATTTTATCCATTCACTATAATTTCTTGACAAGGAGAAGGATGCTTTCTTATGAATTAAACCCTACTTTATATCACTACTTTATATCATCAATTTTTTAGTAGTTATTAAAATTATCTATTTATTTCAATTGCCTATTAGCGACAGATAAGCAAATTGAACGTCATTGTTGTGATTAAAGACTTGCTTGTGATTGCTTTTCTAAGGTCTTAATCCGTAATTCTAAACTACTCCCTGTGGGATCGATATCTAGGACACCATTAGAGCCCTATATTACTTGAGCGATATGTATACTTGCGTTGACAAATTCGACTTTAACATTATTGAATAATATATTTATACATCTTAATCAAATTAGACACATCTATAAAGTCGTGATCAAGTCTTTGGATGTTGTTTCTAGAAATTAAATCTTCTAGTAGCGCCATCAAATTCTTGTATTTGTTGATTTACAAAAATTAAATCTTCATTCACGTGCGGCTCGAGGGAATGCTGCAAGCGATAAGAATCGCAACAGGGGATGGGGCTCATGCGTTCGGCTGGAGGAGGAGGTTGCATGAGATGGAAGATCTATAGCAATAAGATCACATGCTCAAGAGATAAAGGAGAGAGAGGAGTGGATGGTGTGAGGGAAGGGGCAAGAGGCAGACCGAGCGAATGCTTAGTGAACTAGGGATTTAATTGAAACAAAACCCCTCACTTAATTAATTTTGTGATACTTAATACTGAAAATCCTTGATTTGTAAATTATCTGTCTATGCATAAAAACATAGCAAATTTGATGTCCTTTCCAAATAATTTCGATGTTCTTGACGCGCCGCTACAGTCTGTTTTGTCATCTGAGGTTATTTGGACAACCTCATCGACGATCGGGTAAAACACGCATCAATTTGATTTCCATCAAAATTTTGATTTGAGCTCAATTCATTGATCAAGATTGTGGAGATAGTTATTATGAGAGGTTTAGAAAAAATTTGGAGTGATTTTAAATCGATTTGGGAGTTCAATTTGGTGGTATTTGGACATCTGGTCATATTTGGGGATGTTAAGTTAGGCTTGGGTTTTGGTTAGGCTAGAGTTTAGCTATGGCCCAATGGAATCTCCATTTAGGTCCTCTATGTACTGGTCTCATCTAAACCCTAGCCTAGGGCTAGTGGGTTTAGGCGACCATCTACATGAGTCCCCCAAAAGATTAAAGGATCAAAGTCAACAAGTTTGAGTTCAGGGTTGTGAGTGATATGTAATGTGCAAGTGAGTGACAATGTATTCACCAGCTCAAGACCAACACCCAAGGTCAACCCTAAGTCTAAGTAATCCTTTGGGGACTCATTCTGAGCTCCCCTAGTGCTAGAGGTTAGGACCAATATTTGGAACTTCAAATTGAGCAAAGAAGAGTTTAGTATTTCTAATGTTGAGGGTTCCTTTTCAAGTTTCTAGGAATAGTCAACATGAAAGTCCAATGGCTAGACCCTGGCCTGCTAAAGAGGAAAACTATATCTCAACCAAAAGTGAGGTCAACACCCCTAGAGTAGCATGGTTTACATAAATTATCCCATGTGATCCACCTCTTCCTAGTCCCTTCCCTAAACCAAAGGAATCGATTAAACATGTTATGCAAAATTTTCAGTGCTCATCCTTAGATTCAAAACTTGTAAAGAATAAAATGGGATACTAAGAAGCACACTATTTATGAGACATAATATACCCCCATTAGAAAGGAAAATATTCCTCCAATCATCAATTCTAGATTTAATTTTAGCTACATCATCATCCATCTAATTCTGCCTTATCCTTCCACTAAGAAGATTCACACCTAGGTATTTAAGAGGCAAGAAAGCACAATTAAAACTCATGAAAACTATACTCCACATCTTTTTATCATTTTTAACATAATTCCCAAAGTAAATAATACATTTTACCTCGCTAAAAGTAAGCCCAGAAGTGTATTGGAAAGTTTTGATGTTTTTCACTAAAAATTTTAAAGCACCTTTAGAGGCATTTGAGAAAAGAAGAACATCGTTAGCATAAGCCAAATGACCAACAAGCATATTAGATATGTGAGAGAAATTCATAAGAAGATGTTGCACCTCCATATTACCTCCATTTTAGTGATTAATTGAGAGCATAATCAAAAGCTATGATGAACAGAGAGGAGCGGATCACCCTGTTCGATCCCTTTATTAGCAAAAAAAAAAACCATATGATTTTCATTAATAAACACACTATAGTAATTATTAACCAACCACCTTGTGATCAAGGAAACGAAAGCTCTATCGAAACCTCTAGCTATTAAGACATTAAAAATAAAATCCCAGCTTATAATATGATATGCTTTTTGAATGTCTAGCTTGTTCACCATATTCCCACCCCTGAATCTCTTATCCAAATCTTCAATCATATCTTGAGTCAGGAAGATATCATCAGTGATCTCCCTTCCTTTAATGAAAGTAGAATGCGCAGGAGCAATAATAGCAGACAGATGTAATTTTATTCTAGCAACAACCAACTTACTAACAACTTTAGAAATAAAAGAATTAAGACAAATAAGCCTGAAGTTCTCCCATCTGTTCTTGTCTTTAGATTTAGGGATGAGCACAATTAGAGCATAAGAGAAGAACTTACATGGATTGTCTCCAAGAAAGAAACTTTGGATTGTAAGGGTTACTTCTTATTTGAAAATCTCCCCATAAGTCGCCTAAGATTTAGATGTAAACCCATCCAGCCCAAGGGCTATATTTTGGTTGATATCTTTGAAATCATTAAAAATATCTTATTCTATATCAATATCATAGAGTTCCAAACCAACAACATAATCTCTATTGTCTTCAAAAAGTGTATCATCAAAAGGAAGCACCTGCGTATAAGGACCAAATAAGTTAGAAAAATATTGCAAATCATTATTACCAATCTTTTGCTCTCTAGTAATAGCATTCCCTTTTGTAGAGATAATATTAAGGATAGTATTTAGATTCCTTCTGTACTTTATGGTAGCAAGAAAATATTTTATATTTTGATCACCACAAGTAAAGGTTACATCATTTGCTTTTCTCTGTAAAAAATTCTCTTCAGATTAATGGCATCGAGAAGAGATGCATGAGCAGAAGCCACCTCCTCCATCATCTCTAGACACCTATCCATATGAGCCTCTAGGTGGTCAACCAATTTCTCAAACTCAATAACCATATTATGAACGTTACCAAAAACTTGATTATTCCACCTTTTAAAAGCTTGAGCCACCTATTTATTTAATTGCTAGAGGATTTCAAAACTGTCAAATTTGAAGAACTTCCACAAAATCGACAATCTCAACACCAACACTCACAAAATCTCTAAATGCACAAAATCCCAACATCCACAAATGTCCTCACAAATTTGCACCTCTTTCCAATCAACACAAGTCTTCAAAAATCCACAAATCTCCATTAAGTCACCTTCTTCACCTCTTAGTTTTAGATACCAAGTCCTCTCAGACCTCCAATCCTAATTTTCAATTCTCCACCTCTTAGGTTGGGATACTAAGTCCTCCGGGGCCTCCCTTCTTAATGTGCAATTCTTTACCTCTTAGGTCGGGATACCAAGTCTAATGTGCAATTCTCCACCTCGACACCAAGTCCTCTGGGACCTCCCTTCTTAATGTACAAGTCTCCACCACTTAGGTCAGGATACCAATTCATCCAGAGCCTCCCATCCTAATGTGGAATTATTCAGCTCTTAGTTCATGCTACCAAGTCCTCTGAGTCCTCCCTTCTTAATGTGCAATTCTCTTCCTCTTAGGTCAAAATACCAAGTCCTCCAAGACCTGCCTTCCTAATGTCCAATTCTCCACCTCTTAGGTTTGGTTACCAAGTCCTCCGAGACCTCCCTTCATAATGTGCAATTCTTCAACTCTTAGGTCAAGATACCAAGTCCCCTGGGACCTCCCTTCATAATGCGACACTTCCCCACCTTCTTGGGTAAGAATACCATGTCTTCGGACCTTCTTTTCCAATGTAGTGCAATCTCAACACTCATTGTCTCTCCTGATCTGCTCTCGAGTTGGATGAGAGTATCAGTGCTTTTTTCAAAATTTGATATTCCCATCTCACTTAAATTCAAAACCCATAAAGCCAAACAAAGCAAAAAGCAAATAATAGAAGAAAATGAAATCAAGACAAAGAACAAATCAAATCAACATTTAAAATTGAAAATTTGAATTTACAAGCCACAATTTGAAAATAAGCCTACCGATTCCTAAATGGAAACCTTTCGATGTTCTTGATTTGGACCTAGTTTGCTCAAGTTTGCAGTCTCATTAATTTCTCTGCACCATTTTGAGTTTGTAGGTTTAGATGGTTGTGTGGCTTTAATGATCACTTTAGATGACACCAATATGTGCGATGTGCTTGTTCAGGTAACCACACCTCTTGGGCGTTCATTTGTTGACCTATTTTTTGATGAGGTCTAGTCTCTCCTCCTTAGAAGCCTAGGATCATGCCTTAAGTTTTTTTTTGTTAACTATCCTAGAGGACTAATGAAGGAGCCCACTTCCCTTAGAAACTCAAACCATTTCCTAGCTCTTCTTAGGGTTTCACGTGGGTGGTTTCTTGACCTCTGTCACTTAAAAGGTCGAGACCAACATGTGAAGACTCCAGAGAGAGTTTTTGTAGTACCTTCAATTCTTAGAGCAGCCCTATGTGGCTTGGTATTGATTACACGCACACACTTGAGCCCATCACACTAACACATTCCAATACCCTAAAAAATCACTTACACATGACTTTCCCCCTTTGCTTCTTTTAGGAACTAATGGGGGTGGCTTAAAGCCCTTAACCTTTAGCTAAGATGGCCAAAACCAACATGTACAGGATCCAAAATCAGTTCCCCTGTGGTTCTTGCGGGCTTAGAGAGGCTTTTTTTGGCTTGCATGATCAACCTATTCAATTAATTTCAATTCCACTAAAATATCAAACTTTGGCCTTCTAACCCAAAATTTTCCAAAATTAACCAAAATCCTCAAAATTACCAAAATGCACTCAATAGCAAAAAATCTGCCAAATTCCCCAATTTCACTCAAAACTTCACCAAAAGTAATTCTAGCCATCCAATTTTATCAATAGCATAAAAATTTCCTCAAATCCACCAAAATTGAAGAAATTACCAAAATACCTGAAATTCCTAAAATTACGAAATCACCCCCAAATTTTCATCAAAATAATTTCAAATTCACTGAATTTCAAATGTAAACATAGTTCCACCAAATTTCAATCCCAATTACACCAAATTCCAAATCTAAAATCAAATTTAAGCCAACCATCCCAAATAACCCCAAATCAACTTTCCACTGAATTTAAGCTCACTAGCCTAATCCATTTCCACCAAGTTGAAACTTTAAATCCATCATCATGATTTTAGAAATTATTGAGCCCCTAGTTGAGCTCAAACTCAAGCCCAATTTCATAAAAAATTAAAGCTCGTTTTAATAAACCTAGTTTTTTCCAAATTCTAATCATAACTCTACCATAAACCCTTATTTTGATTAAACCTTCATTACCTTAGCCCCCATCCCAAGCTTAGATGTTGATCACCTCCACATGTCAACCCCATTTTTGTGGCATGAATTAAAGGTCTCATAAATTATGCTTTCACCACTCACTTTTTTGGTGCAGTCATGCTTCCTAAGTGTCAACCTTAGCACCATTAATCCTCCTGGCCTCCCCGAGTTAGATAGCCACCACCCCTCGCCTGATCGACCACCCTAGTTGCTGGAAAACCCAAAACTGAGAAGCCCACACCATGAGTTAAACACCAAATTTCTCCCATCCAATGTAGCACACTCCTATTGGTCAATTGCACCATTTTCCGCTCTATCTAAGCACGCTTTGGCCAGCAATTGGAGCCCTTTCACCCTCCCCTTGGCTGAGCTTATAAAATGGCCACTCCCATGGCCAAATTGAACAAGTGCACCAATATTGGTGAAGCTCAGGCAAAATCAATTCAGACCACTCTCACACAGCCTTGAAACCCCTCACACGGCTTGAATTTCGAACCCAAAATCAGGACATTTTTTTCCATTTCATAAATCTCCATAAAACCCCAAATTTATCATCCCAAAAGCTTCATAGCACCTCCAAACCACTTAGTAAATGAAAATTAGCCATTCCTGAGTCCTCTAACCTAGCTCAAGGCCAAGAGTGAACCACCCTCTGACCAAGATCATACATAGGCTTCTTTATAGCGCAAGGTAAAACTTTGAGGGGGTTCGTAAAGTCAAGCCGATCGTCTCCAACCAACCCAATCGAGGCCTCAACACTTGGACAAAGGTATAAATCAAAATCCCAAATTTTTTAGCTTAGTTTTGACCTTTGTGAAGAAATTTTAGATTTTAGCTCAACTAGTCTTATAGATAGGTTCGTCTCACCTAGATGAAAATGTAGGAATAAACTCCATGCGATCTAGTTGAGTATTGAGTGATATATCAGGGTTAGAACACATACAATTCTTAGTATAGAATGATTGGGGAGTATGAAGAGATGTCATCTATTTCTACGTGTATTGAATGGACAATCGAGATGGCAGTGGACGGTCAAGGGTAAGTGAACTGTGAGCTAAGTCAGCTGCTAGCATTGAAAGTGATGCACCAAAATTATATACTAATTTATGTAAACATTTTGTGCTTATTTTGGAAAAATGGCATTTTTGTGTTTCTTTGCAGAGATATCAATTTTAGGCATTTGGACCAAGAAGTAGCAAAAAGGAGGAAATTTGGAGCCAAAATGAAGAGTTTCATGATCCTGGCACAAGAGGTTCCATTTTCCCAAGAGCTTGCGCGAGAAGCGCTAAAAACTAGTGCTAGAGGCGCTATTTTTTAGAAAAGCTACACTAGAGACACCATATTAGCGCATAAAGTGCCATAATTCAGAAATAAGGTAAAATTCATTAAGCAGCACCAGAGGTGTCAGATTGGTACCAAAAGCTTCTGAATCTAGCGAACAGTGCGTACTTCATTAGGTAGGAGCCAAAGGATACAAACTGGCGCCAGAAGTGTCAGAGACGAATTAAAATGAAATAAGTCAGTTCGTGGCTATTTTTAAGCAAACTTTGAAGGCTCCAAACATTTTAAAAGGCCCATAGAGTGGTTCAATGCATCTAGACAATTTGGAAGGCTCTCTAAGAAAGAGATATGTCTCTTGGATGAAAGAACATATCTCTTGGTGCAAAAAGATGTGACTTTTGGAGGGAAAAATTTGAGTGAATTTGGAATTCCTTTTGGGACCTAATTAAAAAAGGAGAGTCTAGAGAAGAGAAGGGAGATTCTAGAGGGGGATGCAAGATTGAGAGAGTGAGTTTGGCGTGAGAGAGAAGATAAGAATTTTCTTCTAAGGTTGTGAGAGGAGAGGGAAGGTGAGAGATTTCTTCTTCATTAAACTTCTAAGAGAGAATTGAGTGTGATTATAAAAAGGAAAGTGCTTGGGAAGGAGTGTGAGATAAGTGCTTAAAAAAAACTTCTAGGGATTTGCTTCGGAAGGAGTGTGAGATAAGCTATGTTTTTTTCTTTATTTATTTTGTAAACTTGTTTTTATATATGAATTTTGTGTTTTGTCACATCCTTCTCATGAATTCTGAGTAATCTTCTTTATCTTTCTCCTTACAATGAGATATGATTTTGTGAAGAATTAGTTTTATTTTATAAGGTTTTAAATGTTAATAAATGGTGATGATTCAAACTCTAATCTTCATTTACTTTTTGATATGGCTAATTGAATGGTTAAAATTTGTTGAGAAACATATGATCCAAAAGGGCTATGCTTTCTACAATAAGGTAAGAGTCACATTTAATTTCATAGGTGAGAATGTAATCCATAGGGTTGGGTGCCAATAAAAAAGGAAAATACTTTGATGGGCATAAATTTGAAGATTTTAAGGTGATAGATTAAAATCTTGATACACCTAAAATATAAATTTTTCTATACATATTTTTATACCTATTTTTGAGATATTGCACTTTAATGAAAGGTATTTATGTTTTTTTCTTTCAGGTACAACCAAATGGATGAAAAATGGTAAAAAGAGTGAAAAAGGATTAATTTTAGAGCTAAAATGAAGAAGTTACAAAAAAATTAACTTAGGCGTTAGTTATTCAAAGAGAGTTGCACTTAAGTGCCAAGTATCTAGCGCTTATGCGCCAGGTATCCCGCGCTTAAGCGCCATAATTAGTTACTCAATGATTCATTGAATTTGGATGAATTTTTTAAGAGGTGTTTGAACCAACCCTTGGTATAAACATGAGAAATAGTTCATGGATACAAAAATTCATTCAATTAACTTTTGAAAGAAAATTAACTTTTAAAAGGAGGAAACTTCTAGAAAATTCATTGAATGAATACACATTTTGAAGAGACACCAAGGAACCTCTTGGATTTTTATTAAAGAAGACTTGGATCATCAAAGGGAAAGGCTAGCCAATCACAAACAACAACCACCATCCATCCAAGTAACTTCCATCACTGCCACCGCCGACCACCTTTTATTTTATTTTGAATTTTAGTTTCTATTGTGAGTGAAGGAAGGGAATTCAAAGAAGCTTCAAGATATTTGGTGGAGAGGATTTGAGATAAATTTTTATCTTTGTGACTACATTTGGTTTTAATTTAGATTTCCTGTTTAAGTGCATGATTTCTACTTTTAAACTCAAGTGTGGTTGCGTTTCTCCATGAATTTTGAGTAGTTTTCTTTATCTTTTTCCTTAAAATAATAAATGATTAAGTATTGAAAGGAAGCTTTGTGAACTATTAGACATTAAAAGTGGACGAAGTTGTGATGATTTTAAACCTTGTACTTCATTTACTTCTTGTTTCGGCCAACGGCCAATTAACATGTTAATACCTATTGTGAGAACTGGTGAGATACGAGATGGTATTATCTCGGTCAACAAATGGTAGGAATCACATATGATTACATGTATGAGAATGTCATTCATAGGTTTGAGTGCAAATAAATAGGGAAATAAATTTTGAAGGGTTTAGAATTATAGGAATTTAGAGTGATAGGCTAAAGCCTCCAATTTGATTTATAGTTTTAGGTTTTGATATGAGATGTTAGCCCTCAGGTGGAGGGAGAAGAGGGAACTCTAGAGTGAGAGCTAATATCTTCCTTACCTAACCGATCTTAAAAACTATTCAAACTATTGATTAGTCAATGTGCTTTAAGGAATATTATTGCTCCTATTTGGCACAACACAATTAAAATACTTTCACAACAGAATTTCTATACTTATTACTCATTCATGATAAGGAAAAGTATATTTTATTTAAATTGTCTTCATCTTAAAAATATTTAGTTAAATTAATTAGTTGCTTACTTTATTTTTAATTATAAAAATTTACAAAAAAATTAAACTTTCATTCATATTTTAGCATCTAGAGTTTAAGTAAGAATATTTTGCTAAGTAAATATTTGTTATCTAATTTCTATTATTTTGTAATTTACATATTGCTATATATCCTTGTGGGTTCGATATTCAGGGCTTAATAAAAAATTTATATGTTACTTGATAATCATATGTATACTTGTGTATTATCCCAAATTTAAATATTATAACTTTATTCTTATTTGCTTCATAGTGAAGAATTTACCTAGTTTTTTCTTGGGTTCATGTTATTGGTTTTGTTGTAAAGTAAGAATTTTTATTAAGGAAATTAAGCATATAATCGCATACATCATAATAAACATCTATATAGAAAGTTAGGATCAAGTTTTTTACACCTTTGTGTGGGATATTTACAATAATTTTTAAAAGAAATTTATAGAAAGCAAAATTTTTACTTTTATAGAGTCTTATTTAAACTTTAAGATTTAGTATAGTAATATTGAAGTGTTGTTTTTACATAAAAGTTCTTGTTCGTGTGTTTTAATATTTTATATTTTATATTATATTTTATGTGTTTTATAGTAATTTATGCATAGTTCAAGTTCCACAGGACTTGTGACTTACGAATCTGAATTAGAAAGAACTATTAGGAAAATTAAAAAATTCAAAAATTTTTAGAAGTGACAAATCAAAATAATCAAAATACTGAAGAGTTTAGACCTCTAAGAGATTATGTAAACTCTACAGTGGATGAACTTCTTTGTAGTACTCAAAAACGCACTATAGTGGCTAATTCATTTGAACTTAAACCCGTTATTATCCAAAAATCAAAATTTAAATCTTGTCAATTTTTTAGAATTAAGAACTACATTTAAATATGATGGTGTATAAGATGATTTTATAAGACTTAGATTATTTCATTTTCACTAAGGGATAAGGCTAAGATATGGTTACATTTGTTATCACTTAAATTTATCAAAACTTAGGGTGATTTAGTATAAAAATTCCTTGTTAAATATTTTTCACCATAAAAAACTACGAAGTTTAGAAATGACATTACATCTTTTTTCTAGTTTGAAGGGGAATATATTTACAAAGCATGGAAATGATTTAAAGAACTCTTAAGAAAGTGTCCACACCATTCTATACCAGATTGGTTAATAATTCAAACCATTTATAATGGATTAGCTGGATCTCTTAGAACTATTATCGATGCCGCTGCTGGTAGTTCATTATTGTCAAAACCATTTAATGATGCTTATGCTTTCATTAAAGAGATGAATACAAATATTTTTCAGTGGCATTCAAAAGAGTTAAATCTTAATAAAGTAGTCAATGTTCATTAAACTAATGCTTTTGCAATGTTAACAAATCTAGTTGCTGTAATTTCAAGGAAGTTTGGATTAAATTCTTCTCAACTAATTGCAATGATTGAAGAGAATTCATTAGGACAAATGTTAGATTCTCAAACATCATTAGAAACTTTGAATTCCATAAATAATAAACAGAATAACCCATATTAAAACTATTATAACCCAGGTTGGAAGAACCATCCCAACTTTAACTGGAATATCACTCTGGGTGGTAATAATCAACAATGAGGGAACTACCAAGTAAACCAATTGTGATACTAAAATAACTAAGGGAATTGTAATTTTAGACCTACTTGTCCTCCAGTTTTTAACAGTAATCCACAATATGAGGAGAAAAAGTTGTCTATAGTAGAAGTAGTGTTACAAATGGGAAATCAGTTACAAAGTTAAGGAGCTGCAATATAAAATTTTAAAAATAAGTTGGAACAAATAGCAAATTCATTAATTAATAGATCTCAAGGAAAACTTCCTAGTAATATTGAGGTAAATTCAAAAAACCAGAATAAGAAGCAAGTAAAAGCTGTTCAGCTTAGAAGCGGAAGAGAATTGGATGATAGAGTTCAAAAAGAGACTGGAGTAGAGAGAAAAGAAATTGAAGAACCAGAAGAGAACACTCCAAAAGGTTTAGAGGACCTATTTCACTACTTAAAATTGACGTGAAAAAACCACCACTACCATTTCCACAGAGGTTCCATCAACAAAAGTTTGATAAACAAATTTCAAAATTTATGAAAATTTTTAAGAAGCTTGCAATTAATATTCCATTTGTTGAAGTCTTAAAACAAATGTCAAACTATGTGAAGTTTATGAAGGATAATCTTAACATAAAAAGGAAGTTCAAAGAAAATGAGATTATTGAACACAGTGAGGAGTGCAGTGCTATAATTTACAAAAAGCATCCTCAAAAGCTTAACGATACTGGTAGCTTCACAATTTCATGTACAATAGGAGGTAGATTTTATGGGAAAGCTTTATGTGATTTAGGTGCAATCATCAACCTTATGTCATTCTCAATATTTAAAATGTTGGGATTAGGAGAAATATCCCTTACTTCTGTAACTCTGCAGTTAGCAGATCACTCAATAACATATCCTAAAAGAGTTATAGAATATCTCTTAATGAATGTTGATCCATTTATCTTTCCTATTGATTTTATTGTGCTAGATATGACAGAAGATAAAGAGATACCTATCATTTTGGGGAGACGTTTCCTTGCTATAGGAAGAAAAATGATAGATGTGCAAAAGTGGGAATTAACTATGTGCATTAATGATTAGATAGTTGCATTTAATATTTCAAAATCAAAGAAATATCCTGGAAAAGGTAAAGATGATGAATGTTATAGAATGAATGTGATAAGATACCTAAGTGAATGTCATTTCGAAACAACTTATGAAGAGAAATCTGAAATGAAAGAGTTGGAACAAGAGCAAGAAGAGGAATTAGATTTTTACAAGGAAGATTTAAATTATGTTTTAGAAAGTTTTGAAGTATTTGACACGGCAGAAAAAGATACAATTTTTTGTCCATCAATTGAAAAACCATCTGAGCTTGAGTTGAAGTTACTTCCTGGACATTTGTAGTATGTTTTTTAGGTGATTCCTCAACATTACCTACTATAATTTCCTCAAAATTAACTTCAAAAGATGAAATAAGTTTAATTAAAACATTGAAGAGTTACAAGAAAGCCTTTTGATGGACATTTGCTGATATAAAACAAATTAGTCCTTCAATCTATATGCATATAATTCATATGGGAGAGAACTGCAAACCCAGGGCTGATCCTCAAAGGAGATTAAATCCTGTGTTAAGAAAGAAGTTTTAAACTGGTTACATGTTGAAATTATCTACTCTATTTCAGATAGTGCATGGGTTAGTCCAATTCACTACTTTCATAAGAAAGGAGGAGTGACTGTGACTAAGAATGATCATAATGAGTTAATACCAGCTAGACAAGTTACAGGATGGTGAATATGCAGTGATTACAGAAAATTAAACCTCTCCACAAGGAAAGATCATTTTCTGCTACCCTTTCTAGAACAATTCTGGATAGACTAGTTGGGCATAAACACTTTTGTTTTCTAGATGAATATACCAGTTATTACCAAATACAAATAGCTTCTATGGATCAAGAGAAAACTACTTTTACAATTCCTTTTGGTACATTTTCTTTTAGAAGAATGCCCTTTGGTTTATGTAATGCCTTGCTATATTTCAAAGATGTATGATGGCTATTTTTGGTAGTTTAATTGAAAAAGGGATTGAATTTTTTATGGATGATTTTTCAATGTTTGGAACTTCATTTGAATCATGTTTAGAACATTTATCAAAATTTTTTAAGCACTGCGAAGAAACAAATTTGGTCCTTAACTAAAAAAAAATGCCATTTCACGGTAGCAGAAGGAATTGTTTTGGGACATCAAATTTTAAAAAATGATATTGAAGTAGACCTTGCAAAAATTCAAGATATCACGAATTTACCTTACCCAACAAGTGTGAAGGAAATTAGGAGTTTTTTTACTACATGCTGGATTCTACAGGTGATATGTTAAAGACTTTTCAAAAATTGCTAAGCCTCTACGCCATTAATTTGAAAAAGATGTAATTTTTAATTTTAATAAAGAGTGCCTAAAAGCTTTTGAATTATTAAAATAAAAATTAGTCACTTTACCAATTATTGTTTCACCAGATTAAAAAAAATCTTTTGAACTGATGTGTGATGCTACTGATCATGTTATTGGAGTTGTTTAAGAACAAAAGCATGATAAGATTTTCAAAGTTATCTACTATGCTAGTAGAATTCTTAATGAAGCTCAAATTAATTTTACCAAAATTAAGAAAGAGTTATTAGCAGCAGTATATGCATTTAAGAGATTTAGATCATACTTAATTAGAACTAAATGTATTATGTGTACTGATCATTCTACTATCAAGTATTTAATGAAAAATATAGATGCAAAACCAAGACTTATAAGATGTATTCTTCTTTTGCAAGAATATTATTTTGTGATATTAAATAGGAAGGGAGTTGAGAATCAAATTGCTCATCATCTGTCTGGGCTTAAATTAGAAAAACCACTTTATTTTGAAGAAGAGATTAATGAAGATTTCTAGATGAGGAATTGTTCAATTTTAATGAGTGGCATGTTCCATGGTATGCTGTCATTGTGAATTTCATTGTTAGTGATATTATACCCTATGGATTGACATACTAATAGAAGAGAGAATTTATATCTGAAGATAAGACTTATTTTTGGGATGAGTTTATATAAACAAGGAAATAATCTTATTATTTGAAGATGTGTGTCTTTAAAAGAAACTTATGAAATTATCCAAAAATGTCATAATACTGATTTTGGGGGACATTTTGGTGTTGATAAAACAACATACAAAATTTTACAATCTGTATTTTATTGCCTACAATCTTTAGAGATGTTAACGCTTATATCAAAACTTGTGATTGATGCCAACGAGTAGGAAATATTACTAGGAAGAATGAGGTGCCCCTCAATTATGTATTGGAAGTTGAGATATTTGATGTTTGGGAATTAGATTACATGGGATCATTTGTACCATCTTTCATAAATTTATATATTTGTTAGCAGTAGATTATGTATCCAAATGGATAGAAGTTGTTGCTTTACATTGATGTGAAGCTCAAAATGTTGCATTGTTGCTGAAAATGAACATATTTTGTAGATTTGGGATGCCAAGAGTAATCATAACTGACGGGGGAAGTCATTTTAGAAATGTAATAATGAAGAAATTATTAAAGAAATATCATATAAACCATTAAATTGCTACTGCTTATCATCCTTAAACAAGTGGTTTGGCTGAATTATCCAATCATGAAATTAAAAGAATATTGGTAAAATCTGTGAATCCAATTAAAATAAATTGGTCAGTCCAACTTGACAATGCTTTGTGGGCTTATAGGACAGCATACAGAACTCACATAGGAATGTCTTCATATAGGCTAATATTTCGGAAAGCTTATCATTTATCTGTTGAACTTGAGCATAAAGCATATTGGGCTATTAATGAATTTATTTACAATTTAAGGGATGCTGGTGAGAAAAAAACTATTGCAATTAAATGAGCTTGAAGAAATAAGGAATGAATCTTTCGAATGTGCTAAGATTTACAAAGAAAAGATGAAGATGTGGCATGATAGGAGAGTTCTTACTAAAAATTTTGAGCTAGGGCAACAACTTTTGCTTTATAATGTAAGTTTAAGACTATTTCTAGGAAACCTTAAATCTAGGTGGTTGGTCCCATTTGTTGTGATAAATGTTTATCAATTTGATGCTGTGGATATGAAATATCCTAAAACTGATAACATATTCAAATTGAATGTTTAAAGGCTGAAACCCTACTTTTTAGGTGACCGACTTAAATTGAATGATCTTATGATGTTGTGTCAACTTGAATAAGCGCTAGTTATGTCAAGTTAACGTCATAAAAGTAAGCACTCTGTTAGAGACAACCCATAGTTATCTGTGTAATTATTTTAAATGTTATGTTGTTGTGTTTGAGTTAAAAAAGTTTGGATATTTAACTATATAATGATTTAGTTATTTTTCTAAGACCTTAAAATATGACTTAGACATGTTAGAATGAGCATTTGGATGTTAATTTGACCTATGCTGAATTGAGCACTGGAGCTTAAGCACCAATATCCGGCGCTTTTGCGCGACAATTAAAAACATGTGAAAATTTTGGTTTCTTGAAGTTTGAATCGTGATTTTGTTGGCTTTAACATGGGATAGTAGTTATAGGATGTGCCTAGGAGTTATAGGGGAGTTGTGAGCCTATAAATATAAGGGTTTTTACCTCAATTCAGTTTTAACCCTAAATCTTATATTAGAAGAGAGAGTTTTGGAAAAATGTAATCTTAGAGAGTAATTTGAAGAAAAGAAAGAGGCAATGAGAAAGATGTTTATTAGTCAGAGTGTGCAAGAGTTATATAATAGTTTCCTAGTTGTTAGTATTGAAGGAATAACAGAGAAAATCACTGAAATTGAGGCTGACGTGGCTTTAATTGAAGTGAAAGTGATGGAAATTAACGCACATCGGGATCATATGGCATGGCAACTTAAGATGCAGTTTAATCATACCAATTTTATAGAAGAAGCGGATAAGGCTATGTATTTGAAGAATAAGTGGATTGAGGAAGATTTATCCAAAGTTATTAATCATCATCAGTTTTATCAAATTTACATTCTAAATGTTGAAGGAGAGACTAATGATAGGCCAGCATTCGTTCCACCAAATAGAGAGTGGAATTAAGTGCTTTGTTAGTGTTTTGTTTGTTTAGTGTTTGTTTGTTATTGTTAAGTGTGTTTAATGTGTTTTTAATGTTAAGATTGTCTAGTGTTTGTGTTAGGAATTTTCTCATCCAAGACTACTTGGATTGAGACTCTATTTATTAAAAATGTTTGTAATTTTTTTGTGAATAAATATAAGTGTTCATTACTGTGATATTTTGTGTTATTTAGCATTGAATTGAATTAATTAAGATTAGTGAATCTTGAGAAAGAGGAGAGTTGAAAGGGAAGAAAATAGTTATGAAAGTGTTATGACACCTCGTAGGGTTGGTTGACTTAGGCTAGAAGTGCATTTTACTTACAATCAAAAAAATCAAAATTTGAGCACTGGCACCTAAGCTCCAAGACACCGTGCTTAATCACTGCCTAAAATGAGAGTCAGATGCCCAAGCATCGAACCATTCACGCTTAAGCACCAGTTCACGTAAACTGGTTCGCGAACGGTTTAAAGTGATTAATCGGTCCAAGAACCACCATTTTCGCACCTCGACTTTGTCCCCATCCTCTAGCATTCATGATTTTTAAGTTAGGTCACAACATGTTTTGAAGATTTCTTGGTGATTTTAAGAAAGAATTCATAGATTTGATATCCTTGAGGTAAGAGCTTCATTTCTAAGTAGAATTTTTTTATTTTTACCATGTATTTTGAGCACATTATAGATCTACCTGAAAATCACTATTCATGGTGAAAATTTAAGAAAAATCTATGAAAAAACATAGATTTCATAGTTTTAGCTTTCAAGAGTTGAGTTTAATGATTTAGAATTGAAATTGGAGTTTATTGTGAATTTTATGTGATTTTTAGAAATGACACCAAGAATGAATAGGAGTAAGGGAAAAGCCTAATTTGATTCAAGCAAGTTTGTCAGTGCTAGAGCTCAGGATCAAGATAGTGATGTAATGTAATCGAGGAAGTTAATTGTTGAGTGTTGTTTCAAAAGTCTAGAAGGAGCTATAGAAGATTTGATTGTTCGCCGCCAGTGGGAGTGGTTTTGTTGTTTTTCTATCCTGACAGTTATTTCTGTTGTGCAGGTGTTTTATGCAAATCTGCCTGAGCCTGAAGAAGGAGTCATGGTTAGAGAAAAGATAGTGCCTTTTTCACCTGAGGTAATAAATGAGTTTTATCATTCTCCCCTGAGTACTTTATGTTTTTATTCGAACTATAGTCCAAATGAGGAGGAGTTTGACAAGATCATTTCATCGATGACTCGAGGAAGAGAAATATGGAACATTACCAATGAGAGGAGAGTCAACTTCCCCAATTTGAAGTTAGATGCCACTACAAAGGCATGACACTACTATATTTCTAGTCATTTGCAGCTTACAAATCATCTTAGTGAAGTGACCCATGATCGAGCAACTTTGAACTATTGTATTCATCAGTTTAAGCTCATCGACATTGGAGCCTTGACTGATAGTATTGTTTCTAGTTCCGACGTCACTGCCACTACTGTAGGTTTGGAATTCACATCCTTGATTTTTTCATTATGTGAGTAGGTTGGAGTTAGATTTGATAGCTGGAAAGAGATATTATAGCCACTCAAGCCTATTACTAGTGTGAATAGGAAGTCTTATTCACATCATTCAATCTTTTGCTGAAGAGGTGGATTTTCCAGTAGTTCAACTGCTTCGACATCTCGAGCTTCCACTTCACATGCTTCAACATCACAGGGTCAGACTTTTGGATTTGATTCTCACTCATAACTATTACAGAGGATTTTGGGCAATGTTAACTATGCTACTAATAAGGCATTAAAATTAGAAAATTTTGCAAAGCATATAAATGGATATAAGAGGAGACGGAGTGATTATGAGGAAGAGTACAACTCAGCTATGCAAAGCCTCATGAAGGTTAACTAGGGTGTAGTTTTCCCTAAATATCCAAGATATCAATCATATGAGCCTACAACTACTTGGCATAGGGATGAGAGTAAAGCTGAAGAAGATGATGATTTGGCTGGTTCTTTAGTTTTATTTAGTTTTGTTTTTATGTATTAATGTGAACTAATTGTGGTGTAGTTATTCTATACTTTTTTAGTGTTTAGAGTTTATTTTGTTGAGACGGTTAGTTTTGTTTGTGTTTTGTTTTGTTAGACACTGCTGTGATGTTTTTTTTTTTATTTTTGTGGTAGTAATTGTGTAAATTATGTTGTTTAGTGTATTTAGTTAATTTGTATTAAACTTAATTCGTATCATGGGAAGGTTTAGAATATTGCTAATTTTCAATTAAAAACTTCATGCTTTAAATTTTCAATTTACTACCAAGTATGTTTTTTATATTGCAGTTGTGAATGTTTGTTAGTGTGTTGTTTGCTTTTATGACATCCTCCACTGCATAGAAGTCTGAAGAATCTTTATATGTTAAGTAAATTAAAATTTGATCAATTTAATTTTACACCTATTTTTAATTTTTGTACTTGTATATTTAGGATGTAAAAATTCCTGTTAACATATTATTTTTAGATTTTCATTCCTATCAATATTTATATATGATGGTAAAATATTTTATTCTATTAAAATTTAAGTTCAGGGGGTGATGAAAATTTTTCTAAAAACATGAAATTTATTTGTTCTCAAATGTATTTCAAATAAATTTAGTTTTAATTTGAAGAAAAACGATCATTTTTATGAAGTTATATTAGGGAAGTAAATTTTTTAGTATAAAAATGAGTAATAGAATTTAGTTAAAATTTATAGTAATGAAGAAAAACTTAAAGTTAAAAAATCTTTTTGGTGTGGAAATAATAATTATTGTGTAACTATCTTTAGTAGGAGAAATTGTGTTTTTGAAAATTTACTTTTATTTTCACAACTTAAATTTCTTTTATTGAAAATAATATTCAAAACTATTATTCTGTTTGTAAGTAAAGGAAATATATCAACTCTTTGCTTTAGGAAAGGAATAGTGGAATTCAAAATTGTTAAAGGCCTATCTAGATGTGGTAATCCTTGATTGAAAAAAAAATAGAGAAAGAAAAGAGAAAAGAAAAGTTGGGAAAGGGAGGAGAAGCTTAAGGATTAGTGCCTAATAAAAAATTGGTTCTACATCTGGTCTTTTTAAAGTATAAGACTTGAGAAACTTTTAAACTTAAGGATACAACATAGAAAATAAAATTATTCTTAGTAAAAATTTTTAACTGGAGATTATTAAATATCTAAACTCTATATTTGGAGATTCTACAATTTTTCTGAACTAGATAGAAACTCATATTTTCAGAATTCTTTATAATTAAAGTTTTTAAACTCTAAGTTGGTCTCATTTACTAATATTTTTTCTAAATTGGACTACTATATTTCTACATCAAAATTTTAGAAACTCATAGAGAAACTCATATACATAATTTACTTATTTAGTTTTTAAGAGATTGAAGTGTCACTTGAGGACAAGTAACATTTTAAGTTTGGGGGATTTTGATACACCTAAAATATATAATCTTTTTATACACATTTGTTGACCTCACTTTTGGTTGAGGTCTAGAAAACTTCTTTAGTAGCCTAGGTCTAGCCATAGGACTTTCCTATTGACTAGTCTTAGAAAACTAGAAGAGGTACCCCACTATTAGAAAT
>NW_018226833.1:248648-276693 GCF_001263595.1 Phalaenopsis equestris
CGCTCTTTCATCTAAACTATGAAAATTATGGGGTCAGTTTGACTTTATCTTTTTCAAAATTAAAATTTTTTAAAAAAAAACGTCCTTCCGAAGCGGGCAACGGGATTTCAATTCCGATGACCGACAGCTTCTTACGGGCAAACCTCACACCAAAAATAGTGCCGACAACATTATTATACCAATTTTTTAGATATTGTTCTTTAATGAAAGATATTTGTGTGTTTTTCTTTCAGGTACAATCAAATGGATGAAAAATGGTAAAAGAATGAAAAAAGATCAAATTTGGAGCAAAACAAAAGCTATAGCAAAAAGTTTTAAACCAGACTAAGCGCTTAGAACTGGTGCTTACGGGCCAGTTATTCAGAGAGAGTTGCACCTAAGCGCCTGATATCCCATGCTTAAGTTCCAGAAGTAGTTATTGGATAATTTACTGAATTTGGATAACATTTTGAAGAGGTGCTTGAAACAACCCTTGGTAAAAACGTGGGAAATAGTTCATGGATACAAAAATTCATGCAATTGGCTTTTGAAAGGAGGCAACTTCTATAATATTTCATTGAATGGGGACACATTTTGAAGAGACACTAAAGCACCTCTTGGATTTTTATAAAAGAAGACTTGAATCATCAAAGGGAGAGGCCAGTCAATCCCAACCAACAACCATCATCCATCCAAGTAACCGCTTGCTGCCACCGGCCACAGCCGTCACCATTGTGAGCCACCTTTTATTTTATTTTGAGTCTTAGTTTGTATTGTAAGTGAAGGATTAAAATTTAAAGGAACTTAAAAAAGTTTAATGGAGTAGATTTGAGATAAGTTTTTATCTTTGGGACTACATTTGGTTTTAAATTAGATTTCTTCTTTTAAGGCATGGTTTCTACTTTTAAACTCAAGTGTGGTTGTGTTTTCTCTATGGATTTTGATTAGTTTTCTTTATCTTTTTCCTTGAAATGATAAGTGATTAAGTATCAAAAGGAAGTTGTGTGAAGTATTAGACTTTAATGTTGGAAGAAGTTGTGATGATTTTAAACCTTCTACTTCATTTACTTGATTTGGCCAATTAACATGTTAATGCCTATTGTGAGAACATGTAAGATCCGAGTTGGTATTGTCTCAGTCAACAAATGATAGGAATCACATTTGATTTCATGATTAAGAATGTATTTCATGGGGTTGAATGCAAATAAATAAGGAAATAAACTTTGAAGGCTATAGAATTAGAGGACTTTAGAGTGACATGGTAAAGCCCCTAATTTGATTTATAGCTTTAGGTTTTGATACGAGAACCTCTAGGTGGAGGGAGAATAGGGAACTCTAGAGTGAGAGCTAGTATATTCCCTACTTAACCAGTTTTCAAGACTATTCAAACTATAGATTAACCAATGTTTTTTTTACTATCTCTAATAAGGGTAAAGAATATTATTGCTCCTATTTGATACAACACATATAGAATACTTCAACAACATAATTTCTATACTTGTTACTGATTCATGATAATGAAAAAAAGATATTTTATTTAAATTAGTTATATAAGTTAATTAGTTGCCTACTTTATTTTTAATTATAAAAAAATTACAAAAAGAAAAAAAAATTACAAAAAGAAAATTACAAAAAGAATCAAACTTTCATTCCTATTTTAGCATCTAGAGTTTAAGTAAGAATATTTTTTCTAATTAAAATTTTCTTATCTAATTTCTACTATTTTATAATTTGCATAATGCTATATATCCCTGCAGGTTCGATATGAGGGGCTTAATTAAAAAGTTCTATATTACTTGATAACGATACGTACACTTGCATAGTATCCCATATTTAAATATTATAAATTTATTCTTATTTGCTTCATAGTGAAGAATTTATCTAGATTTTGATCAAGTTTTTGGCTTTGTTGAAAAGTAAAAATTATTATTAAGGAAATTAAGCATATAATCACATAAATTGCAATAAACATCCATATAGAAAATTGGGAATAAATCCCCAATTTGGTCCAATAGCTTGGAAACTAAAGCGAGATTGTTAGCCCTCAAGCAAGGGAGATGTGAGAGCTCTGGAGTGAGAGCTAATATCCTCTCAACCTTACCACAGATTAGTCAACGTTCTTTATGCACTCTTTGACGGTAAAGAATAGGATTGCTCCGATTTGGCACATTAAAATTTCATATGTATTTTAAATGATTTTAATTATTTCACATTCCATAAACTCAATGTAAGGGAAAGGATGCATCCTTAAATTTGAACTCTTCATTACAAAACTTTGTTTAATCTTTATAAGTTTACTTTTGAAGTTTTGTAATTACTTTAATTAACTTAATTCATTCAACTACATTTCATTTAGCTCACATTAAATTTACTTTAGATTTTATTTATGTACTTAAGTTTTATAGTTTGAATAAATTGTTTGACATTATAACCATATCAACTTCCGACTCCCTGTAGGATCTATACTTAGGACTCCATTAAAGCCCTTTATTACTTGAGCGATACCTATACTTGTATTATTATTACGGGTTTGACAACTTAAAGATTTTAAAAGATAAAATTATTTTATTGAATTGATTTTTATTGGGATTGAACTGCATATTTATTATTATTGCTAGTCGTTCCCACCCGCATCAAGTTTTTGGCGCTGTTGTCGGGGATTAAGGATAAATTATTGTATTGTTGAGAACATTTTATTTTAACTGAAAAAATATTTGTAGTTTAAATAAATAGTTTTATATTTTAGTGTGTTTTCTTATTTTTATTGCTTATTGTGCTTGTGTAAGTGTAGTTTAAGATCAATAGGTTTAATACCTTATTATTTAGAATTAGAAAGAACAATAAAAAAAATTTAAAAATAACAAAAAGAGGGAGATAATTTGAACAGAATGGCTTAAAACTCAAGTAATTCTTGACATGAAAATGAACATCATCTAAAAACTTTAAGTGATTATGTTAATCCTACAGTAGATGAAATTCATTTGATTATACAAAATCCTGTTGTAGCTGCCATTTCATTTGAGCTTAAACTTGTTATTATCCAAATGGTACAAAATAATTAGTTTGTGGGAACACTGACTGAAGATCCTAAAGTACACCTTGCTAGTTTTCTAGAAATGTGTGCTAAATTTAAATATGATGGAGTGTTGAATGATGTTGTCAGACTTAGACTTCTATCACTAAGGGATAAAGCTAAAATATAGTTAAACTAGTTAGCGCGTGGATCTATCAGAACTTGGGGAGCCTTATGATAATATTTTTTTCTAAATATTTCAAACCATTTAAAACTGCTAAGCTTATAAATGATATTACATCAGTTTGAAGGGGAATAAATTTATGAATATTACGAAAGATTTAAAGATCTCCTTAAGAAGTGTTCACACAATGCATTGCTAGATTGGTTAAAAGTTTAAAATTTTTATACTGAACTGGTTGGATCTCTTAGATCAATAATTGATATTGTTGCTGGTGGATCATTAATGTCAAAACCACAAAACCAATTGATGAATTGATGAAGCATATTCTTTAATTGATGAAATGGCTACTAATAATTTTTAATGATCCTCTGAAAGAGTAAACCCAAAAAGGATTCTGATACAATATCTACTCAAATTGTTGCAATATCAAAAAAGATAGATCAATATGGAATGAATTATTCTCAGACACCTCCTGTGCTTAAATGAAAAACCACTGGGACAAATGATAAAATATTAATCTTTTTATGAGATTTAAAATGCAATAAACAACCGATCTAATAATCCTTATTCCAACTATTTTAATCCTCGTTCGAAAAATCACTGAATTTTAGTTTGAGCAGCAATAACTCTAATGTTGTAAATCTATAATAGGGGAATAATGTTGCAAACCCTTTTGGAAACTCCAACAATCAAGAAAATTCTAAGTATAAACCTTATTAACTCCCAGGGTTCAATAGCAATTTACAGAGTAAGGAGAAGAAAATGTCAATGGAAGATTTAATATTGCAAATGAGAAGTCAATTATAAAGTCAATGAGCTACTGCTAAAAATATAGAAAATCAATTAGGATGTATTGTTACTACACTTAGCAATAGACCTCCAACAATGTTACCTAGTAATTTTGAAGTAAATCATAAAGATTTAAATAAAGAGAAAATTAAGGTTATTCAACTAAAAAGTAGAAAAGAAGAGGAAACAAAAGTTCAAAAAGAAGTTGAAGTTGAAGTTGAAAAAGAAGGGGTGGAAAATGAAAAATCTAATGAAGGTTTCCATTTTGAGTCAGAATGTCCTATCAAACTAATGAAAATTGCTATAGAAAGGCCACCACTACCATTTCCTCAAATATTGAAGAAGAAAAACAAAGATAATCAATTTACAAAATTTTTGAAAATATTGAGGAAATTGACAATAAACATTCTATTTGTTGAAACTCTGGAACAAATATCAAGCTGTATGAAGTTGATGAAGGATATACTTAACAAAAAAAAGAATTTTACAGATATCGAGACTATTGCACTTAGTGAGGAGTGGAGCATTATAATTCAAAAAAAGCTTCCTAAAAAACTTAAAGATCCTGGTAGTTTTACTATTCCTTGTGCTATTAAAAAAAGATTTTTTTGGAAAAGCTTCATGTGATTTCGGAGCCAGTATTAATTTGAAGCCTCTATCAATTTTTAGAAAGTTGGGTTTAGGAGAAATTTTACCTACTAATATAACTATTTGGTTAGTTGATCATTCGAATACATTTCCTAAAGGAGTTATAGATGATGTTTTGGTAAAGGTTGATAAATTTATCTTTCCTGCGTATTTTATTGTGCTAGACTTGGAGCAAGATAAAAAAAATTCCTATCGCTTTAGGAAGACCATTGTTGTCAGTGAAAGAGATTTGATAGTTGTTCAGAAATGACAATTGACGATGTGACTTAGAAATCGAGAAGTCACATTTAATAATGCAAATTCAATGAGATATCTAGCAAAAAGAAGAGAAGATGAATGCTTCAGAATAGAAATTAACGACTATTTAAGCAATGAATATTTCAAGAATACATTTGAAAAGAAAACTAAAAAAAACTTTCGGAGTATGAGGAGGAGGATATAATTAAAGATGAATCAATGGAAGTGAGTAATGAAGAATTGAATTATGTTCAGGAAAAATTTGAATTGTTAGATCCTACAGATGATAACAAAAATTTGATTTCATCTATTTATAAATCTTCTGAACTATAAATGAAAACACTTCCTTCACGTTTAAAATATGCCTTTTTAAGAGATTTATTCACATTACCTGTTATTGTATCCTCAGAGTTAATTGAAGCACAAGAGCAAAGTTGTTGGAAACTTTAAGAAGATATAAGGAAGCTTTTGGATGGACATTAGCTGATGCTAAAGGAATCAGTCCTTCAATTTGTATGCGTAGACTTTATTGGAAGATCATCATAAGAAAAAAGCTGATCCTCAAAGGAGATTAAACTCGATGATGAAACAAGTTGTTAAGGAAGAGAGTTTAAAATGGTTAGATGCAGGAATAATATATCCTATTTTAGACAATGCTCGAGTGAGTCCAATTCACTGTATTCCAAAGAAAGGAGGTAAAGTTGTAATGAATAATGAGAATAATGAATTAATAACAAGAAGACAAGTCACTAAATGGTGATTCTACATAGACTACAGGAAATTAAATTCAACCACTAGGAAAGATCACTTTTTTTTACCCATTTTGGACCAGATGTTGGATAGACTATTTTGGTGATGATTTTTTTGCTTTTTAGATGGATATATTGGTTATCATCAATTATCAATTGCTCTAGAGGATCAAGAGAAGACAATGTGTACTAGTACTTATGATACTTTCACTTTTTAATGAATGCCTTTTTATTTATGTAATGTGCCTACAACATTTCATAGATGTATGATATTAATTTTTAGTGATTTAATTTAAAAAGGGATAGAAGTCCTTATGAATGATTTTTTTATTTTTGGAACTTCATTTGAAATATGTTTAAATCATTTAGAGAAAGTTCTAGAACATTGTTAAAAGATAAATCTAGAATTAAACTGAGAAAAATGTCACTTCATGGTTGCAGGAGGAATTGTGCTTGGACATAAAATTTCAGAAAATGTCATGGAAGCAGACCCGACCAAAATTCAAGTAATGTCTAACCTACCTTCACCTACTATTATAAGAGGAGTTAGGAGATTTTTAAGACATGCTAGTTTCTATAGGTGATATATAAAAAATTTTATAAAAATTACAAAGCATTTATGCAAAATTTTGGAAAAATGATAAAAAATTTGATTTTAATCAAGAGTGCTTTAATGCCTTTAAAAAATTGAAGGAAAAATTTGTCACTGCTCCTATACATGTTTCAACTGATTGGGAGAAACCATTAGAATTAATGTATGATGCAAGTGATTATGCGATTAGAGCTATCTTAGTGCAGAGATATTACAAAATTTTAAGGTTATATACTACGCTAGTAAAACTCTCAATGATGCCCAAATTAATTCTACCACTATTGAAAGAGATTTATTAGCCATTATTTATGCTTTTTTTAAATTTATGTCATATCTAATTGGAGCTAAATGTGTTGTGCATACTGACCACTCAACTATAAAGTATTTGATGCGAAAGAAGGATGTGAAACCATGATTAATTAGATGGGTACTTCTGATGCAACAATTTGATTTAATGGTAGTTGATAGGAAAGAAACTGATAATCAAATTATTGATCATCTATCTAGACTTGAACAAGAAGAAACATTTGATCTTTAAAAAGAAATTAATGAAACTTTTTCTGATGAACAACTTTATGTCGTTAAAGGATGGGAAATACCGTGGTATGTTGATATTGTAAACTAAATTTTAGGTGGTATTTTACAATATGTGATGAAAAAAAAATAAGAGAAGAAGTTTATCCATGATGCAAAATTTTACTTTTGGGATGACCCATATTTTTATGAGCAATGAAAAATTTTAGTTATGAGGAGATGTGCGCGCTATGAGGAAATTGAAGAAATTATCCAAAAATATAATAATTTTAAATTTGGAGGTCATTTTGGGACTGATATAACGACTCAAAAAATTTTACAACTTGGATTTTATTGGCCTAATATATTTAGACATGTTAATTTATTTATTAAAACATGCGATCGATGCCAACAAGTTGGTAATATTTCAAAAAGAAATGAAATGCTTCTAAAGTTTACTTTAGAAGTTGAAATCTTTAATGTTTTGGGATTAGATTTTATGGGACCATTTGTACCTTGATTTAGAAATGTATATATATTAATTACAGTGGGCTATGTTTCAAAATGGATTGAAGCAATCATTTTACCTCGATGTGATGCTCGGAGTGTTTCAAAATTTTTAATCATAAATATTTTTACAAGATATGGAAAGCTGAGAATAATCATTATTGATGAAGGATCTCACTTTCAGAACAAAAAAATTAAAAAATTGGTAGAAAAATATAATATTATACATAGGACTGCAACTACTTATCATCCACGAACAAGTAGTCTAGCAGAAGTATCAAATCGTGAAATTCAGATAATTTTAGATAAAACTGTAAATTCTAATAAAATGGATTAGTCTGCTAGATTAGATATTACATTATGAACTTATATGACAACTTATAAGACACATATAGGAATGTCTCCGTGTTGATTAATTTTTGGGAAGACTTGTCACTTACCAATAGAATTGGAACATAAAGCTTATTGGGCGATTGGGCGATTAAGGAGTTTAATTTTTTAATTTTAATTTGAAAGATGCTGGTGAGAAAAGATTATTGAAATTGAATGAGTTTAAAGAGATTAGGAATGAATCTTATGATAATTTTAAAATATATAAGGAGAAAATGAAAGAATGACATGATCAGATGATAATAAGAGAAGAATTTGAACCTGGACCTAAAGTTTTATTATACATTACAAGATTGAAACTATTTTATGGAAAACTAAAGTCTAGGTGGATAGGGATATTCACAATTGTAAAGTCTATCCCTATTGAGTTGTTAATATTGAATATGCCAAGATTGGAAAGATATTTAAAGTCAATGGACACAGACTGAAACCATATTTTGATGGTCAAAGACTAGCTTTTAATGAGACTGTAATGTTGGATCATGCAGAGTAAAGATTAAAAATGTCGGCCAGATGACATTAAACCAAACACTTTGTTGGAGGCAACCCATATTTTTATTTGTATCTATTATTTATTTATTTTTATATATAGTAGTATTATATATCAATTTATGCTTTATTTATGAAATCTCTGTATTTGAGAGACTCATATATTATAAAAATGATTCAAAACATATTTATTTATTGACTTATATGAAAAATTTGAGAGTTCTTTTAATTTAAAACAAATCAGTGTAGAAATTTGACTAGCGTCTAAGGCACCAAAGGCACCATTTTCCAGAGAGCTGGCACCAGATTGGCACGAAAAGCACCACAGTGACAGAAATGGTTTAAGACGATTTAAATGGCTATGTTTGATGATTTTTGGCGAAATTTCTTACTAGTAACTTCCTATAACCGACTTCTAAAGAAATTTAAGATGGGAAAACAAATGGAAAGCCGCCATTTTTCAAATCTAATGGCTTCCCACTCTAAGGACACCGCTAGATATGAAATCTTCAATAAAAGGAATTTCATCTGTATTGATACGCAGTAGTTATATGATCATGTTTTTGTGAAGAAGAGATTAATCAAGGAGTGAGGCTTTGTCAATCGAGGATTAAGCACATTGAATACTAGAGTGGAGGAGATTATTTGCACAAAGATGCTGGGAAGTAATTTGCTATAGCACTATCATTGTAGTAGTTCCTGTAGTGAAGGATTTTTATGTTAATCTTCATGGAATTAATCAAGGAGTCTTCTATGTTCTGATAGGTACAATTTACTCCTTCAAGAATAAATAATGTGTTTATAATTGAAAGCGTTCCTATTTATCACTTTATGAGAGATAATATTGATGAACTTTATCGATACCTTAGTGATGAAGATGCAAATTTTGAGACCAGAGATAATGAACATGTAAAATTTTCTTCATCATTATTGAATCCTGCATCGAAGGCCTGACATTTCTTTTTTGCATCAAAACAACTTCTTACTATGAAAATCAGTAAAGTAACGAAGAAAAGAGCAATTTTGAATTATTGTATTCAAATCGGCAGACCTATTGATGTTGGTGCTTAATTAATAAAGTATATTTTGGGTTTAATTATCAATGGATGGACTCCTGGACTAGGACATCCATCTACTATATTCTTGTTATGTAACTAGTCATAAGTGCCTTATGAAATTTGGGAGAAAGTGCTTCTTCCTTGGAAGCCTATGAACCTAGAAGCTTATTGCAACTATATAAGAATTGAGAAGGAGAATGATATGAATATATTGATGGATCAAGCATCTCAAAATTCATCGCTTATTCAAACTTACTTTAGTTTGAATGCATTTTTTAAAAGGATTAAGAAATTGAATAAAGAGGTACAGAATCTTATGCATTCAATTGGAAATAATTTTGCCATCTGGATTAGAGGATGAAGGAACACTTCAAACACACTGGATGTAGGTTTGGTGCCCATGTTTATAAAAAATTCTTGGGTTGAAGAAGATTCGATGAATGAATTTCCTTACTATCCTTTTTACAACTTGTACGTGCACTACCAATTCATGGGAGACATTAGAGATGATGGTAGTGAAGAAGATGTTTGAACTCGTTTGGTATGGAATTTGTAGTTATATTTGTTGCTATGCATTTTTATTGGATTTGATTTTCTTTTATTGCTGAACTTTAAATGTTTTTTTGTTAAGTGTTTGATATTTGGGCTTGAATGTTAGTTTGTTGGCTTGATTTCGATGTTGAACTAGATATGTTGGCTTGAAAACTATTAGTTTCTAATCAGTCAGATTTTATCTATAAATGAGAGTTTTGTGTTGCTTGTGAAATTGTGTGTTGGAAATTTTTTTAATTATGAGTATAAGGGTTTAATTAAGTTAGTTAAAGGTTTACATGGTTCGGTACATAGCTGATTTTTAAAGAAAATCAAAATCTGAAAATTTTTTACTTTGGCACCCGAAGCGCCAAATTGGTGCCAAAGGCACCATTTTATAGAGAAATGGTGCTAGATTGGCTCCTGAGAAGCTAGTTTACTAAAATCACCCAAATCATTTTAAAACCGCAAAAAATCACCAGTAAAATCTCATTTTTACTGCTTAGGTCGTCTTCTACATCTAAACTAAAGCCGAAACTCAACCTAAGGCTTCACATTTGTTGGATTTGAGGAGATTTCAAAGCCTAAAAGTCTTGGATTTTATCTTCTCTTGGTAAAAGCTTCACTTTATCTTAGAAATTTTTTATTTTCACCATGGATTTACCCTACATTTTGAAAATCCAAAAATGTGTAAATTTTTTGATGAATTTTAAAGAGAGCCCATGGTGAAAAGCTTATTACCAAATCTTCCTACTTTTGGAGTTAGATTTTTTATATTGTGATTTTAATTGGATTTTATTTTGAATTTACATAGAAATTCCTATGGCACTATGAGTGAAGAGGGGAAAGCCTACGGGAGATTTCGATGAAAGAAGATTTGTCAACTATAAGGCCCAACATAACCATAATACTAAAATGAGCTTAAGAAAATTGATTCAAGTGCTAGCATTTTTTAAGCCCAGAGAAGGGATAGAAAGGTTGATTATTGCTCGAAAGTGGGAAAAATTCTGCTAATTCATTGCAGTAGCCATTATTTCGGTGATTTGAGAATTCTATGCTAATCTTTGAGTGACAATGGAAGATCACATCTTTTTTTGAGGTAAGCAAATGGAATTTACTTGAAGAAGAATCAATGAATTTTATGGACTGAGAAATGCATTTCATTGTGAGTATGTTCCATTTGTGATGACAGACTCATCACTTGATGAAGTAATTGCCTTTCTAACTAACGGAAGAGGAGAATGGAAAATTTAAAATAATCACAAGGTTACTTTCTCCACTTCCATGTTGAATATTCAATCTAAGGCATGGCATTAGTTCATCTCTGCAAAGTTGCTTCCAATAAATCACCTGAGCGAAGTAACTAAGGAAAGAGTAGTGTTGAATGTATGAATTCAACAAAGGAAAATAGTTGATATTGGTGCTCTGATTGTGAAAAATGCTCAAAGCATTACTATGAGTGGGATAGATAGTGGTTTAGGATATCCTGCTTTGATTCTCACTTTATGTGAAAATTAGGAGTAGAATTTGGTAGAAATGAAGAAGTGTTGCAACCATTATAACCAATTGGAAAAACCACTATGCATAAATTTGAATCATTTGTTGGATCTAGGAGTGGAAGTAGTGATAGACCCTCCACATCAGCTGCAGGACCATCTACTTCTGGTTCTATTTTACTTGAAAATATTATGGAGCAGTTAATGATTTAACAATCAGATCTTATAGCAATGCAGAATAAAATAGGTAGTATAGATACCATAAATGCCTACAATGATGAATATATGAATAAAAGAGTCCAACAATATATTGCATATGAAGAGGAGGTGGTTATATTTCTAAGGGGTGATCATAATGTTCAATTTCCTAAATTCCCTAGCTTTATGCCTTATGTGCATGAAGAAGAAGAAGAAGAAGAGGAAGAAGAAGAAGAGGAGGATGATGAAGAGTAAAGTGTTATTTAGAATTTGTTTGTGGTTATGTGCTGTTATTTGATTTGTTTTATTGTTGGTGGTATGAATGGAACATTTATACGTTTAATTTGTGGATCTGCGAACTGATATATGTAATATTAAATGGTAGACTTTATTTTTCAGCATTTTTAGTTTCTTTAGTTTATGTTTTATGTCTTTAATTTATCTTTGCTTAGCAAATCCTTTTATATATTATGTCTCATTTAATGCTTTAAAGCTTGTACTTTTTAAGTTATCACCTGAAAAATACCAAGAGCCAAGCTTCATATTCAGAATTCTCTACATGTTAGTTTTATTCTTATGCATTTACTATTTTCTTTCACCTACAATTTTTTATGTACTGCAAGCTTTACTTATTATTTAAAAACTTAAGTTTGGGGGGAAATAAACTTTTCTTTAAAAAGAAGTGAACTAATTTTTATTTTTCCTCAATTAACTATATTTTTAAAAAATAATTTAACATGACCATGGATATTAGAATTTAACTTTAAATAACTATATTTTTCTTTGTAAATATTCTGGTAAAGTTAAGCAAAAATCTTTAATAATGAAGGTCAATTCTAGAGATAAGATATTTAGTATGAAAGAATAAGACTATGTTCTTCTATTTAAAGTAAAGGAAATTATATTTTTGAAGTATTAAGAATCTTAGAGTTTCCTGTAAGAAGAAAAGAACGAGTCTTTATGAAAAATCTTTAAAGCTAGTATGAATTTATAAAGTGAAGATAGAAAGAAGGTAAGAAGTTTTAACTTTAGGAAGACGATAGAGAAGTTCAAAATTATTAAAGATTATCCAAGTATAGTAATCCTCACATGGAAAAGAAAAGAAAAGAAAATTGAAAAAGATCCTAAAGAAAAGAAAAAAAAGAAAAGAAAAAGGAAAAAAAGAAAAATAAGTGAGGAGAAGCTTGAGGAGATGCCTAATAAAAAATTGGCTTCACTTGAATCAAATTGAGGAAAAAGACTTTATTACGTTTTCTAAACTTGTATCTGAGTATTAGCATCCTTAATAGTAAATTTTTCATGAAATTCTTTTTCATGTGGATGTTCTAAATATTTTCAATGACAGATTACATTTCTTTTTGAAATGAATGGAGATTCATAAATCTTAAACTTGATTACTATATGTTCTTATTCCTTTAGTTTTAACCTAAGTTGTTAGTTTAGAAACCTTAAACTTGATTATTATATCTTAAGTTATACTATTATATTTATTAAAGAAAATTATAGAAGTTTACAAGTTAATCTCTCTCATAAATCATATTTTTATATTGTAAAAGGATCACTTGAGAAATAAAAACATTTAAGTTTAAGGGATTTTGATGCACCAAAATAATATACTATTTTATGTGTACATTTTATGTTTATTTTGGTGATATTGCACTTTAAAGAAGGTTATTTTCATGTCTTTGTTGGCAGGTATATCAATTTGTTGCAGGTATATCAATTTTAGGCATTTCGAGCAAAAAGTAGCAAAAAAGAGGAAACTTGGAGCCAAAATGGAGAAACTTGCGATCCTGGCGCTCAAGCCACCATTTACCTAAGAGTTGGTGCCAGAAACTGACACCAAAGGAGCCATTTTTCAGAGAAGCGGTGCCAGAAGCACCAAAATCTAGAGAACGATGAACATTAGATTAGGCTGGCGCTAGAGGCGCCAAACTAGTGCTAGAAGTGTCAAAAACAAATTAAGATGGAGTAACTAGGCTCGTGGATATTTTTTGAGTGGAATTTGAAGGCTCCAAACATTTCAAACATCCCATGGAGTGCTTCAATGCATCTAGACACTTTGGCATCTAGACACTTTGGAAGGCTCTATAATGAAGAGATATGTCTCTTCAAAGAAAGGACATATCTCTTGGTGCAAAACGGTGTGACTTTTGAGGGGAAATGCTGGAGGGAATTTTGAATTCTTTTTTTGTTCTAATTAAAACCTGAGAGTCTAGAGAAGTGAAGGGAACTTCTAGAGGGGGGCGTGAGATAGAGAGAGAGTTTGGCATGAGTAAGAATAGAAGGATTTACTTCTAGGGTTATAAGAGGAGAAAGAAGGTGAGAGATTTCTTCTTCATTACACTTCTAAGAGCGAATTGAGTGTGATTGTAAAGACAAAAAGTGCTTAAAAGGAACTTCGAGGGATTTTCTTGGGAAGGAGTGTGAGATACGTTGTGTTATTTTCTTTATTTATTTTGTAAACTTATTTTTATATATGAAATCCATGTTTTATCATATCCGTCTCATGAATTTTGAGTAGTCTTCTTTATCTTTTTTCCTTACAATGAGATATGGTTTTGTGAGAAATTAGTTTTGTTTTATAAGATTTTAAATGTCAATAATTTGTGATGATTCTAACATTGATCTTCATTTACATTTCGATCTGGCCAATTGTATGGTTAAGACTTTTTGAGAAACATATGATTCAAAAGGGTTATGCTTTTTATAACAAGGTAAGATTCACATTCACTTTCATGGGTTAGAATGTAATCCATGGGGTTACATTAAAATAAATAGGGAAATAAACTTTGATGGGTGCAAAATTTAAAATTTTAAGGTGACATATTAAAATCCCCAATTTGGTCCACTTGCTTGGAAACAAAAGCGAGATTGTTAGCCCTCTAGCAAAGGAGAAGTGAGAACTCTAGCGTATCCTCTCAACCTAACCATGAAGTTAGGGACTAAACTTTGGATTAGTTAATGTTCTCTATGCACTCTTAGAGGTTTAAAAGTAGGATTGTTCATATTTTGCACAATACAATTTCATATGTACTTTAAATGATTTTAATTTGTCCACAATCTATAAACTAAATGTAAGGGGAAGGACAATTTCTTAAATTTGAACTCTTCAATTCAAAACTCTATTTAGTCTTTATAAGTTTACTTTTAAAGTTTAACAATTAATTTAGTTAACTTAGTTCTTTCAAGTACATTTCATTCAGCGCACATTAAATTTACTTTAGATTTGATTTAGGCACCTAAGTTTTATAGATTGAATAGGGTGTTTGATGTTATAACCATAAGAATTTCCAACTCCATGTGGGATCTATACTTCGGACTCCATTAGTACTATTTATTACATGAGCAATATGTATACTTATGTTATTATTATAGGCTTTGCAGCTTAGAGATTTTGAAAGATAAAATTATTTTACTGAATTTATTTTTATTGAGATTGAACTGCATATTTATTATTAGGGCTAACCAACCGCTTGCACTAGAAAGCGCATCCAATCGCAGCACAACATGTGGTCTTTAGAGTTGTCGAGGTTTGACGTGGCGCTGGCTCAGATAAATAGAAAAATAGGGTGTTTTGAATTTAAAGAATTAAAAAAACTTCAAGTTTGCTCATCTTGGTGTAGAAAATTCTTTTAAAAAATAATAAAAATGCTTATGTGCTCAGTGAACATAAGAGAATTTATTAAACAAAAAAAAAATATTTGTAAAGTATTTTATTTTAATTTAATTTAATGCTTCAGAGAGTAATTAAATCATAAATACTTAAACAGTTTTCTAAATTAAAAGAAGTTCTTGATGAGCTCAAGAGTGTTCTCAATTTTTTACAAGGTCAGAGAGCACCCCTATAATCAAAAGTCTTAATTTTTAAGATATTTGGCATTATATCAATTAAAAAGTTAAAAAATAAAATAAAGGTAGAAAAAATATAAAATCAACTTTGGTAAGTTTGTTGTGGTTAGAGAACTTTACAAAAAATAGAAATCATATTTTAAGAAATTTTAAATGGATTCTCTTATTAAAAATTGAAAAAATATAAAATAATCCAAAAAATCACAAATATGGTCCAAATTTTAGTTAATTGCCTCAGAAGGTCCCTATAAAAACATTGAAAGTCATAAAAATTATTTTTAAAATAAAAATTTATTTTCTCAGTAAATAAGAATTTTGACTTTATATAATTATAAAAATAAAATAGAAATAGAAAATTATGAAAACTTATTTGGAGTGTTCTTCGGGACCAGAGACACTTAGGAAAATTAAAATTGAGGTTAAAATAAAATTTTATTTTTTTTAAATATTTTTACAAATTTTAAAAATAATTAAAAATATCATAAATTACGAAAATTATGAAAATACTTTCAATTGGAACAAGTACTACCCTAACCATAGAGAACAACTCATTAATATGTTTGAAAATTATTGATAATGTAAAATATATATTTTTAATATTTAAATGTATTTTTCTATATTTATGAATAAAATAATTATAACAAATAAAATTATATATATTTGAGTCTTCTCAAGTCAGAGAGACTTATGAAAAATATAAAAATAAATTTTTTAAATGAAAAATGTTTTATATTTATTTATTTATCAAAACCAACTAAAAATTATAAAACTTGAAACATAATTCACAAAGATTATTCATAGTGGTCCTCTGACCTAAGTGAACCTCCTGAAATCCTTAAAGATAGATATAATGTTTTGGTCAAATAAATTAATTAATGTTTAAATTTTTTATTTTTTGGCAAAAATAATTATTAAAATTTAAAAATATAATTTCTCTCTAAAACCTTTGAGTAGGGTAATAACAAAGTTTCAAAGTCATTTGATTTAAATTGAGAGAATTATAAAGTGGAAAGCCTTAGGGACAAAATATTAATTCTGAAATTTTGAACTTCAATTAAGATTTAGGTAAAACCAAAGGGTAAATGGGTAATACTAATCATAATTAATTATCTTAAAAGATTGAAACATAAGGGGTTAAAGGTTAGAAACCAATTCATGACATTTTTTATAAAGGGTAAAAATGTAATTGTCTAAATTATTGTGGTTTGAAAGTTAATTATGTTGGATGATCTTAGTGTGAAGGGCTTGATCTAGGAAGATAATAACCCACTAATTTGAATCTATAAACTAATGATTAAGTGATAAAACAACCTTTTAATAAGGATTAAGGTCATTTCATTTAAACCTTTTTTCAAAATTACAAATCTACCGATAATGACTTCGGAGCGTGATAGTGAACTGGTGTCGATTTATAATCACTTAATGAGGTTTAGAAGAGAAAACAAAACCAATTGTAAACATATTTAAAGCACTACAATTTGATTTGCTCTTAAGGGAGTCCAACCTTCAATGGAACCTGAATAGAACATCTAGTTACCCTATCACAGGATAATTAAAACATTAAGGTTCACTAAGCATAAAAGTAAGAAACCACTACTAAATCTTGACCTAACCTAGGATGATTAGTTTGGCAATATAATAATTCAAAATTTACTTGGAATGATTAATAAAAATTTAGAAAGTTGTTTAGGAATATGCCCCGAACACTTTTACAATCCTTTGGACATTTTGAAGGAAACCCGATCCTATTATGCTTTGCTGAAGAAAATCATCCTCAAAGTCTTATGGATTCACCAAGATATGACTCAAGGCCCATTAATTCCCACTTCCAATAAAATACCATACCCTACTTATCCTACATTAATAACCCAATGCTCAAGGATTTGAGACATGGAAAAGATATTTAATTCTTTGTGAGCAAATAGAGATATTTTTTTATGCCACATATGGATCATCAGATTAGTGTAACTCAGAGGTCTAGGTGGAGAGGGTTATGATGAAATCACTTATGTATGCTAAGAGTGGTATACAAAATGGGCTTTTGAACAGTATCTCCTACTTCGACGATCCTTAATACGGAGGGGGATAGGACCGACAGACATCCTAGATCCTAGGGCATGCATAAGTCAACACATTCTGGAGAATTAAAATAGTTGAAGGCCTAAGAAGAGGTTAATCACTTCTCTGCTCCTCTAATGCTACTTCTAAGAAAGTACCTAATAATCACTGCTTGGTGGTAGTTGTTTTTGTGGTGTCTTAGAAGTTGGCTCAGGTAGCCCCTTACAAGATTTCTTCAACACTATTGTCAAGAACCAATCAGAGGGAAAAGAAAGTCTGGTCTTGAATAAGGATTCCTCACAAACAAATTTATAAATGTATTATACCTTGAATTGTATCTCCTTAAGGTCCCAAAACCTTAACATCCATAGTATTTGATTATTAGTAGTTTGGAGGGAGATGGGCAGTTGCTAAAACTTCCCTCCTTCTTGTTGAACCCTTGTCATTCCGAGCAAAGAAGAATCTTATGAAAAATTTCCTCGTATGATCTTTTGAGCAAAAATTTAATGCCTTGTTCCTAAACAACACACGATCATGTGCGCCGCTAACAAACCCGTCAGTTGGGCCAAAATCTTTTGTGTCTACGTCAACCCACATTTCATGAGAAGACAATCAACCCAATGATGATGGTTGTTGCCTTGCCAAAAAATTGTATGATACAGAATATTGTTAATTACATCTTACTAAAAATTTGTATGATACATACATATTAACTAAGGTGTCGGATGGAGTTATAGGTGGGCTCATAACAACTCCTTGTGAATTGAAATTTATTGAAGGGGAGAGTGTACCTGTTCATCCAAAGTCAATAGCTTCTTGATACAACAAAATAATACGTAGTTTTAAGGTATATCAATTTTAGGCATTCGGAGCAAAAGTAGCAAAAATGATAAAATTTGGAGCCAAAAAAGATAATTTTTAGATTCTGGCGCAAGATGCACCAAATTGGTGCATGATGTTTTATAGTGGCATCAAATGCACTGTCGGCACTATTTTTGGTTGGAGGAGTTGCTCGTTGGAAGCTATCGGCCGTCGGAATCGAAATCCTGTTGCCCGCTTCAGAAAAACATTTAATTTACACACACACACACAGATGTATATATATATATATATATAATTTAGAAAAATATGAAATCAAACTGGCCTCGTATTTTTTATAGTTTAAATGAAAGAGCGCTATACCTCAAATCTCGTATCTATCCCAAAGGATAAACACAAGACTTGAGGATAAGACTCGATCAAATAAACTAAGAAACATATGACACATATGACACATATGACATCCGTTTGATCTGCAAAACCGTTTTATTTTCCGACATGTTCACCTATTTAATACAAAGATATAAATAGGGTTTATATTAAGCTGGGTTTGGGCAAGCTTTCTATAAGGGCAAGCCCCTATTTTTAATTACATCTTAGATAACCGAAGTCACCTAAGAAAAATCTCAATAAAAATCAGGGAATATCACCTTTAAAGAGGTCACATGATTGGATTTTTCAATGAGATCGGACAAAGTGATGTGAAAAGGGATTGGCTCAAATTTAGAACATTTATTGTGAAATTCAAAGGAAGAGAGACTAAGGAATGTCATGGATCCAGAGGAGAACCTCAGTCACTTCATAGTCTATCATATTGCTTAGCTTTAACTTAGAGAGAAGTCTTTAAATATTTCATCCTGCCAATTTTATTATTTAGCGCTTACATTCGTTGGAAACGATCATACAAATAGCCTGAAAGATGTGAGGATTTAGGTCTTGACGAATGACAACCTCGGAATCCTAAGATAAGTTAGGGCTTTAAGTTAGGGCAAGTTAGGGCTTATATTATACAACAGAGCCATACAAAGGCCTAAAAATGAGGTGAAGATTTATGTTGCATAAGCGAACAACCTCAAAATCCTATGGCTTGGTTGTTTAATTCTAAGGAAGAAAAATGGTTTAGCTGATGTAGACATGTTTTGATGTTGAAGATGATCGTGCTGCCCATCATGCTAGCTCCAAGCTCCTTGTCGTGACGAGTTTAAGTTTTCTAGTGTGTCAGGTTATGATGTGAAATCAGTTGGCCCTATGATTGCAGTCCTTTAAATTTTATGGGGCATGTTAAAGTTGATTAGAGTGATACCAATTAAGATCCTATGGTTCCCTCATTCTGGTACCACTATTTTATATTGAATTCAATATTGAAATTAATTCCATTACTATTTCTATGTCCAAATGAATTTACTAAACTCAACTTAATGAGTAACATACTTTCATTTAGATTGTGGGAAGTCTTGTTAGCAACCGTAGGTTACCTCCTCCAAGGGATTCCCGATCATCCAATAGAGACATCTTAATTTAGTTGCAATTGTAGTTTTTTGATGTTTGTGATTAAATTTTGATTTGTCTTATATTTTGATAGTTGTGGTAGTGAATTTTATCTTGGTTGATTTTAGTTTTAGTTTTGGTTTTGGTTTTGGGTTTTGCGGCTATCCTACGGCGGTTTTGGGTTTTGCGGCTATCCTAGCTATTTTAGTTTTCATGTAGGGTGACATCGTTATTTAACATGCAAGTTTGTGTTGTTATTCATACATGCAGGTTACTAAGTACAGTAACATACTGGAAAATAAATTACGGGGAACTAGAAATGCAGGTAAAATAAATTACAATAAAAGCCTACCTGGATGGTCTTCCCGTCATCTTCAACTGAAACTCAAAATGGATGCAAGGGTATTTATATATTAAAAGCATTTTATGTAAAGCGGAGAAAAAATGTTCTGGTGATCTACTAAATCCAAAATCATATCTTGGTGAGCCCTCATTAATTTGATTAAGGATGATTTTCTTAAGCAAAACATACCATGATTAGTAGACCTCTGAGGTATCCAAAAGGTCAGGAGAAAGAAGCAGATCCATGCTTCCCTCTCACCACCTGGTGAAACGTGTCGAGCTCATTTAAACTTATTATGTTGCTTAATAATTCATCCTGTGAAAACCTCCAATGCTTAGTAAACATTGACATTTCAATTATCCCTAAGAGTAAGGTGATTATCATTTGTCATTTAATTTGAGAATTATGTGGGTGAAGACCCTTATAGGGGCAAGTTAATGTTATTAAGATACTTTGCAAATTTTAGTTTTAACTTGGGCTTGCAGTATTTTAAAGGTGTTCAATTTTTAGTTACATTCACTTTTCTAATCCTCACCTAACCTAATTTGATTTAGCCTAGGTCACTACTAAGCACTTAAGATCTTGGTGGATATATTAGTAATTTTTGAAAGAAATTGAATTTTAAGTGATAATAATTTATTATCAAAACATTTGAATGTCATTTGAACACCAAATATGGGTATTAAATTAGTGAATTATTGACATCTAAAATCATACCCCTATGTCTAGGATCATTTAATTTAATTGTCTTCAAAATTTTAATAATTTAGGAAATTACAAATTTATCCTTTAATTAAGAAAAAAGAGATTGGTTTCTACGAATTAATTCCTCGTGTTTCAATCATTTGAACTCGTTCGTTAAGATCAAAGATTGTCCATTTCCCCTTCTTGAATTAAGCCTAAATGTTAATTAAGACTAAATTTTCAAAATTATACATTTGCACATGAGGCTCTATCACTTCATAATTCATCAAATTTAAATCAAATGAGTTTAAAATTTTTATCCTACCTCACTCATGGGTCAATTAAGACATCAGAGGAGAAAATGTGATTTTTCAAAATTTAATTAATTTATATAATTATTTAAATGTAAAAATATGATTTTTCAAAGAAAATTCAATAACTTTACGAAGAAAATGTCTAATCATTTGAAATTTTTAGTGGAGGTAGACTTAGACTAAAGAACTATTTAGACTAAATTTCATGATTTGAGATTTATTTGAATTATAATAATTATTTTAATATCTAGAGTATTAATTAATTATAAATATTTTTAAATGTGAAAAATTGAGTTTGATATTTTTCTTAAATTTCTCCAAGGTCAAGGAACCCAAAGAAATAAATTTTACCTTTTTCTAAGTATTTTTTGAATTAATAGAATTATTGTAGTGACAAATTAAGAAAAATCCATTTTTTAGCCTTTAATTTTTTTTTAGCTTTAAAATTCAGTATCTTCACTTAGAAAATTAGAAAAAAATATTCCAATTGCTTCTAAGGGCTTAGGAAACAATTTAAAATATTTTCATGAATTTTATTTATTTTGTGATTTTTATTAATTTTTTTATTATTTAAATATTTTAAATATGCTTAAAAATGAATTTTTTTACTTTAATTATAATTTTATTTTTATCAAATTTGTTTGATCATAGAGAACTCTAAAAACCAATTTTATAACTTTTTAGCTATATTTTAATTATTATTATTATTTTAAGTGTTAAAAGAGGCCTTTTAACTTAGAAAATTAAATTAGGTTATCAAGTGAACTCCAAATGTTTTGAAACTTTTATGGGGAGTCCTCTGAACTTTAAATTACAGTGAAAATTAAAATTAAGCCATTTAGATGTTTATTTTTCCCAAATTAATTACTTTTGTGTTTTAGGATTTTGTGAAAAATAAGTGTGTTCTTAATGACTTAGCTGATGACAAATTTTTCCTAGGGTTCTCTGGTCACAATGAACCTACAAAATTTTCTTAAGACTTTCTAAGCAACATGCTAATTATTATGATTATATATGCAAATAATATACATAAACTTGAAAAATAATTAGCTCTATCTAGGGGTCTTTTCAGACTTTAAAAAAATCACGGAAGATCCCCCATGATAGAGGCTACAAATGACCCTAATGGCATGCCATGGTAAAATATTTAAATGCATGGAGAATCAAAAGAATTAAAACCATATTTAATTAATTAAAAATCACAAATGCATCAAACAAACTTCAAACCATTTCCACATTGTTCTCCTATGTTCACTGAGCACTAGAATATTTTTCTTTTATTTTTCTAATTTTTCTACTTTTCCTACGCGGTGCCACCTCATCCTATGGCATCTCCAAAAACCTGCGTGGTGCACTCTGGTTGGACACCGCCATTTGTGTCAGCTCCGTACTTTATGCATCACTCCGTTGTCCGACTCCATCAGGCCATCTACTGGATACATGCACGATCAAACGACACTCCTCCTTCATCCCCAACTGGTGTGAACCCGTAACCGTTAACCCTAAAACCCTAATTTCTTGAGTTACACTCAACCAAATTGCATGGAGTTTGATCCTATAGACTCGTCTAAGTGTGAAGAAAACATCCATACTGTAAACATGCCATGAAATCAAGTGTACATTAATGGAGAATTAAATAAAGCTCGGGATGAGGGGAAGAACTTATGCCTTTGTCTAAGAGGGGATGCCTCAATCAAATGTGCTCAACACGTTTGTGGAGGTCTAAAGAGCTTGAGGATGAAGTATCAAGTCATGGTGAAATTCCTAAGTATGAAATCAATCAAGGCCGCTTTTAGATGTTGGTCTTGAGCTATCTTGGAGGCTCTGTTTGATGGGGCTTTTGTGGGGGTTCTTCTTCTCTCACTATGGTGAAGGTTTGGGTAATTTTAATTTGATTTTTGTTCAGTGTGGAGTTTTGGTGGAGTGTGTCCTGTTTCCGGCAAGGATTTGAGCTCTGAAATTGAACTCCGGCAAGGGAAATTAGGGTAGGGAAGTGGCTAGGTTGCACTGAGGTCTCAAGCAGGTTCTGGGAGCAATTGGGCAGGGTCTCTTTGAGAAAACTTTAGCATTTAAATGTTGGCCGTGAAGAGGCCATTTTATAGCCGTGGTCGGAGAGAGGAGCTCAGGGTCTGACTTTGGGTGCAAAAGGTTACAGAGGTGGTGAGCTAAACGGCGCAATTGGCCAATGAGAGTGGGATAGCTCAACTGGGTGAGGATTTAAGTGTGGTGGCTCTCAATTTTGAGGTGCTCCAATGACTAGGCCGACCGACAACGGTAGGAGAGGTGCTTAGGTGGCTCAGGAACCTCAAATGAATTTGTTACAACAATTAATTTGGGCTGGTAATAGGTTTTGGCAAAGATATCTTTGGCTTAAGCAATTTTGAAAATACATCCCTTGATTTTGGGAATCTTTGGTCCATGGCTCATCTAAGGTGGGTTAAGTGGGTCTAGCTTTGTTTCTAGGACCCAAAAGTTTGTTGTACATGTCTTGCCTTAATCAATGGCTAGGTCAATTTTGGTGCATGGGTTCAATGTGGGTCCAAATGGCTTTTAGCCCAATTAATTGATCAAGATTGTGTTGATGATTGTATTGAAGATTTTTGGTAAAGGGTTGAAATGATTTTGAGTTTAATTGGGGGTTCAATTTGAAGGATTTTGGGATTTTGGTCAATTTGGGCATGTTGGGTAAAACTTGGGTCTAGGTTTGGTTAAGGTTGGGCTAAGTCCAAATTGATTGTTGAAAATAGTCTATAGGAACATCATGAACAGTTTTCAACATAAATTGGGTGTCAATTGTGGGGTTAGGGCAATCAAATTGGTGGAATTTGGGGGCATAGCCAATTTAGGGTAAATTTCAGGGTTTTTGGACTTGAGTTAAAATTGAATGCTATTGAGTCTTCACCAATGTGAATTAAAGGTCAAATTTGATGTTTATGAGTAGTATGAAGAGTTTAGTATTCAATTTGGGGCAAATTGAGTAGGCTGTGGGGTTCCATTAGGTGAGATTAGGTCATGGGGTCAAAATGGGGGGTTTCGATTTGGATCAAAATTGAGCTCAGAGAATTGACCAATTAGGCTTGCAATTGGCTTAAATTGATCATATGAAATGTGAATTTGATTTTATAATCCAAATTGATGGAAATTTAGGCCGAATCGATGGACATTTGAGGTGAATTTGGGAAAGTTGGGCCTTTAAGGTAATTTGGGGGTTTTAGTCAAGATGGTCAAATTCATCAAATTGGGTTCAATTGGAGGGTCCAAATTGGTTTTAAAAACATTTGAAGTGATTTTGGAGGCATTGGGAAAGTTTGGGTGTCAAGGGTATTTTTGTAATTTTGGCAATTTTGGGGGTATTTTGTTAAATTTGGCATTTTTGGGTGATTTTAGATAATTTGGGTATCTTTAAATGGTTTGAAATGAATTTGGAAGAAATTTAGATATTTTGGGTGAATTTGGGAATTTTGGCCAAATTTAGGGCTCCAATAGTATCTAGGTAATTTGGGGGAATTTGGGGTGAAAGGCCAAGTTGGATATTTTTGGTATAATTGGGGTGTCAACCACCCTATATGAGCTATGTACCAATGAAAACCCCATTTAGGTTCTCTATGTACTAGTCTTAGCCAAACCCTAGCCTAGGGCTAGTGGGTTTAGGGGACCATCTACATGAGTTTCCCAAAATATCAAGTGATCAAAATCAACAATTTTGGGATTAGAATTGTGAGTGATTGTGGGTGAGAGTGAGTGTAAGTGAGTGAACAAGCTCCAGACCAACTCCTAAAGTCAACCTTATGGTCAATCAGCCCTATGGGGACTCATCTTGAGCTTCCTCATACTATCCCCACCTATTAAGTGCTAGAGGTTAGGTCTAATATGTGCAACTTCAAGTTGAGCAAGGAGGAGTTTAGAATTTCTAATGGTGAGGGTTCCTTTTCTAGTCCTCTAGGAATAGTCAACAGAAAAGTCCTATGGTTAAACCTTAGGCAGCTAAAGAGGGAAAACTAAACCTCAACCAAAGTTGAGATCAATAAACGGACCCCCAATAGCTGTGGTGTGCTTGGGAAGCACACCGTGCATAGTGGCATTGACCGATGAGATCAACAAGACCAATACAAACTCCTAAGTCGACAGACATAGAAAGTAGTGTAGAATTGTTTGTGTTTTTTTCTTCCACTTAGGAATTAACATGTGAATATCTGATCAACATCGAGGATTAGGAACTCTCGTTGTGGATTGGAGAGTGGGCTTTTAGTTATTAAGTTATAGGTGTTCATAAAGGTTGGGAATTATTTTTTAAGTAATGACTTCAAAGATTGAGAGTAGGACGCCATGGTGGGGGTCTTATTCCTATCTCAAAAGGTGTGAGTAGAGAATTGGACACTGTGGTGGGGGTCTTACACCAATATCGAAGATGTAGGTAGAAAATTGGATGTCGTGGCGGGCGCCTTACACCAATCTCGAAGATGTAAGTAGAGAATTGGAATCTATGGAAGGGGTTGTACAACAATCTCAAAGATGTGGCTAGAGAATTTGATGTGGTACAGGGGGCCTTACACCAATCTCAAATATGTAGGTAGATAATTGGATGTCATGGAGGGGGTCTTACACCAATCTCGAAGATGTAGGAAGAGAATTAGAAGTCGTGGAGGGGGCCTTACACCAATCTCAAAGATGTAGGTAGAGAATTTGTTGTCGTGATAGGGGCCTTATACCAATCTCGAAGATGTTGGTGGAGAATTGAATTAGGTGGCGGAGGCCTTAGACCAATCTCGAAGATGTAGGTAGAGAATTAGAAGCTATGGAGGGGACCTTACACCAATCTTGAAGATGTAGGTTAGAATTGGAAGCCGTAGATGGGGCCTTACACTAATCTTGAAAGGTTGTGTCACATTAGGAAGGAAAGCTTGATGCCTCACACCTAACATAAGGGGTGACAGAGAGTTGTCATTTCTTTGGGAAGGAAAGCTCTGTGGCCCATATCCAATCCAGGAGGTAGTGGAAAGGAAATTAGCGCCTCGGTACTGACTTTGAGAGTAGAAATATAGTGCAGAAAGTTTTTGGTGTCAAACTCATAAATGTGTTTCATGTGAAAAGATTGACATTGGTGAGGAAGATGTGTAAAGTTTTGTGAGGTTTTATGCAAAATGTGAAAATTTGCGATGATTTAAAGAGAATTAGTGCAAACAAGGTTAGTCGTGCTGCGCGAGCAAAAAGTAAGAGACCTTGAAATGGAGCGAATCAACTCAACACATTTATTTTCCTTTCTTGCTGTTTTTTTATCACATTTAATTATCAAAATATGTTTTCAAATTTTGAAAATTTTTGTTGATTGATTTTTTTTTTCAAAAGAGTATTTCAAAAGAGTATTTAGAGTATTTATTTGAATTTTATTATTATCAAGTTTTTATTGTTTTGTTCTTTCTTCATTTTAGTCCCGAACCAACGTATGGTTCTGTGGCTTTTACCCATCGCATAAAAAGGGCAATTGAACAAACTGACAAAATTTTGAAAGAGATTTTATTAATCTGCTCTAATAAGTGTTACGGATTGAGTGCAGGTCAAAGCCTCAAAAAGTAAAATTATGCTGACTGCATCAAAGTACATCTGAAAATATCCCATGCTGAGTACATATCATAGGCTGAGCATGTCTAATATATATCATATCTGCTGCGACAAAATATAGTAAAGTGGAATCCTTTGAGTGTCTGTCTCTTGTGGGGCATGCTCCAGATCGAGCTGACCTACTAAGCCATGCTCCACGATAAGAGTTTGTTTTTTGCATGTACCTAGAGGGGCGACCCTCTCATAGCTCGTAAGGCAGTAGTTCTTCCAACTCCGGGTCCAACCGGAAAACCGGAATCCATATGGCATTTTGCTATCATCCATCCTTCCATCCTTCGGAAGGTCACAGACACCCTACGGTGTCGTAACCCTGGAATGCAATGTTTAACGATGTCTGCTCCGTTTCCTTTAAGAACTAGCACTGAACCTACGGGTAGTAGAATCTCCACGGATCCTTTGAATTCACTGGGGCTGACAAAATTTATCTCTTTTCCAAACATAATGTTTCTCTTGCTCATGAAAGAGACCGTGCAGAAAGGTCTCACAAAGTCACGATGGTCAAGGTGCGGGGGTATAAAGTCGCCTTCATCATATATGTTCATGATACATCTATTGGGAATACAATCAGCTGGTAGTTTGCTCCATCAGACCATTCTCTTGATCAACCATTTTATCATGGGAGGTAGTGGGTCCACCTGATCGTGTCTCAGAATCCTAGGAGGATTTCCTTGCCTATCTTTAATGAAGTTGTAACAGCAACCACATTGTACTGTGATCTTTCCCTTTCCACACATCCACTTTCATGGCTTGGAATAGGTTCTTTCCATCAGCAGACCTGCTCGACCCCTGTCTTTTAGATCAAAAATGCAGTCGAGAATACTTCTTTCGTCGCTCTCAAAGAAGACCCCAAGATATAGCTCCAACCCTTCTAGTAAATTAATGAACATACCATGAACTTCTTCATAGAATTGAAAATTCCTTTTGTTTACTTTACTCATTTTATAGTATTCTGTCGTGCTGATGATTGGCGGCTGTCGAGGATGTTCCCTCATTTCAACATCGACAGGAATCCAAGTTGGTATTTCTTTTGTCTCCAACGAAATGTATGACTCTGTATCCAATGGGATATATGGTTTTGTATCCAACAGAACATATGGTTACCCCATTGGGTGATCAGCGGTCTAAAATCCATCAACAATGGACGCGTACTCCTCCAAAGTACTGTAGTGCTCCAGGTAGAGGACATTGCAGTCCAGGCACTCCACAAATGCCCCTATAGTTGATGTACGTGTAGGTATTTTGGCGTTGCATGACGGGCAACCCATACGAAGAACATCTAAAACTGGTGGTATCTCTGACTCTGTAATGAATCCAGACTCATCATCTGTAGCAGGCAAGCTGGAAGAGGTCTCTCTCATGCCTGGATCGTAGATATTCCCCTCAAGAATAGAATAGGGGTGAGCAAGTGCCTCCTTCTGGCGCCTTTTCTCTTCGCGTAAGAAAGCCTCATGCTTTTGGCGGTTAGCATTTCTCCTCATAGTGTTTCTTTTTTTTG